>NC_055994.1:95887088-96126346 GCF_018446385.1 Zingiber officinale | reverse complement strand
ATACAAAACTCTCAATATAACAAGAAGAAAGTGAAAGAGAAATTAAAAGATTAATTTCTAGTATAAGAAAAGTAAGAACAACAAGAAGAAGATAGTGAAAGAGAAATTAAAAGATTAATTTCTAGTATAAGAAAATAAGAAAACAAAGAAGAAAGATAGTGAAGAGAAATTAAAAGATTAATTTCTAGTATAAAGGATATAAGAAAATGAAACAAGTTTATGCTTAGAATCAATAAAAAGTTTAGTTCTTTAATTCTAAACTTACAGTAGTTATTTCATTACTTTCCTGTCAGTTAGTGAGCATGTTTAGTATTCAGTTTTATTTCTGTATACCATGAGTACATGCAGCTTTGCTTTAGCATTTCAGTTTCAGTATTATTGCATTTCTTTTATGCACTTCGAGTTTTTGTGAGATAGATTAGTACTTACTAAGCGTTTTCGCTTATAGTTTTGTTTTCTTTCCTCCTACTGCAGATAAAGGAAAAGCTAAGATATGAAAGGGAGGCGATAGGATGGTGGTGGTGATGAAGGTGTGTGATGTTTGGACTATGGAGAGATCCAGAATTAGCTGACAAAACTGTTAAGGCTTTTTGTTTAATTCTTTTAGATTTCCTTAAGTGTTATTTTGAGATTGAGACTGTATTTAAGTTTATTCCGCATTTGTAGGTAGTTCACTTGTATTATTGGTGGAGTGATGTAGTTGGTTGCTTTGCTAGAGTAGTTTCTTTCTTTTACTGTTGATTTATTACTGCGTGGTTGTGAATAAAATGTGTTCCAGCCGCCTGTGGCTGCATATATATCTTATGTACTATGGATTTAGTCACCGGTACAGGGGTGACTCTGCCGAAATTTTTCGGTAGGAATTCGTTTGAACCGTGATAAATCTAAGTGTCGCTAATAGTAGCATAAGTGACACTAGTAAGTAGAGTAGTAGTTAAGTAACGGTCATCCTTAGAGAGTAGTAGTAGCAAGAAGGGTGGGTTGTTACACTAAGTTATCAAGCAAGGGATCCTACTGTGCTTGTGAGATGCTGGCTCTTAGAACTATAGGATCATGCAAGTCTACGGTAGGACCTAGGCTACTCTAGAAAATGAAAATATTTTGAAAGAGTTTTGAAAACCAAAATCTGAAATGGGAAATTTTTACAAAAATAATTTGAAAAACTACTAAGTAATATTTTGAAAGAATTTAAGAAACCTATTCTATAAAATATAACAAAAGCTACTAAAGAAGGTCATAACTGAAAAGTACTTAATAACATACTTAGTCATAATCCAAGGTAGTTAATACAACAAGTCAGAAATAATAAACCCTAAAATCACTCCTCCTCATCCTCACCATCTCGAAAATAGTCAAACATCCTTTGCTGCTCCCTTTCTAAAGAATTAGTATGATCCATCATCTCTTGACGAAAGTCTGCAATTGGACCCTGAAGGGAGCTATGCTGATCATCCATCTTCGTCTCTAAGGAGGTAAATCGACTAAAAATATCATCACGAAGACGGGTAAAGAAGTCACTGGTCGGAGGAGGAGGTGCATATGAACTGCTCTGAGCAAAGTCAAAGTAAGGCGTCATGGCAAATCCTGGATCAATAACCACCGGAGGAGACGCGGTAACTGGGATCGGATCTTCTTCAGCAATAGGTTCGTCGACAGCCGGTGGAACGTAATGTGGATGAGTCTGTTTATACACAAGGTCCTCGGCGCTAGTCCTAATCCCAGCCAAAGACAAACTGCCTAATACCGACTAGATCGAAATCAGATAACTCAATTAGTTCACCATGGTGAACTCCGACACCTAAAGAAGTTCACCGTGGTGAGGACATGACACTGGATCATGTGGACTTTATTCAAGGTACTGTACCCCGAATAGTAGATAATAAAATGGTAAACCCAGTATCCTAAGTCAAAGTCAAGATGGTGTCGTAGTGCATACATTAAAAAGAGATGAACAGGACGCAGAACCCCCTGATCCCTAGACGATAAAGGATGAATACATGAAACAATCATTTTATAAAGGGCGTTATCAGTTGGACTTAATGGTACAGTAGACATCTTCTTAGGATGAGCTCCCTAAAAAAAATCGGCATACATAAGATCAAGAGTAAGATGAGAAAAAGGAGCAGGTAATGGGTTTGGAAGAGAAACACTGAAAAATATACGGTTCATCGAAGGTCGGATCCGTAAAAATTGAAGAAACATATCTAGATCAAACAACATCTCTCTGGTGGCTACTCTAGTCCTATAGTGATGGTGGTCAAGTTCACACAGGTTATGATAAAATTCAAAACAGAGAATGGGATTGTAAGCATGTCGGCAAAAGATAATGCTATCTAGCTGAAAGTATTGGTTGATCTCTATGACTTCAACAGTAAGTTTGATAGAATTGAAGATCAAGACAATGGGTACCTATTACCTTAAATTTTTTATTTGGAAAAGATTGACGTAATTCTTCAGACGAAAACCTAGGGTCCTGACTGGGATTAAGAGAGCTAGTCTCTCGTTGTGCAATTGCTCTACTTTTTTCACTATCATAAAAAAAATAAAAATAAAAAAACTTTAGCAATATGTAAATAAAGAGGAAAAGTATAATAGGAGAATACCGAGGCATGGTTGCACACCAAAGGATGCTAGAACCGGCGAAATGACTTCGAAGGTAACGAGGAGAAGAGGATATAAGGAGTGGGTGCGAGGCTTGTGTTATGCCCGAACACGTATATATAGAGGCTGATCGGTCGACCGATTCAGGGTTTGATCGACTGATACCTTTAACACGGTGACTAGGATAGTCGATGATCGAGCGACCGGACACATGTTAGGTCTATCTATAAATTTACGCCAGCAGACAAACAAGTTAGGTGAACGACCAAAAATTTATTACGATTTACTATATCGATCAGCCGATAAAAGTATCCGGTCGACCGATACATTAAAATTATATTCTCGTTAGGTCGACCGAACCAGGTGTTCGGTCGACGGAACACCCGGGGTATTTTTTTAAAAAATAATTTTAATAAAGTTTTTAAAATAATTTTAATTAAGTTTTAAAATAATTTTAATTATGTTTTAAAATAATTTTAATTATGTTTTAAAAATAATTAAGTTTTAAAATAATTTTAATTAAGTTTAAAAAATAATTTTAATTAAGTTTTTTTAATAAAGTTTTAAAATAATTTTAATTAAGTTTTAAAAATAAGTTTAATTAAGTTTTAAAATAATTTTAATTAAGTTTTTAAATAATTTTAATAATTTTAATTAAGTTTTTTTCTTAAAATAATTTTAATTAAGTTTTTAAAATAATTTTATTTAAGTTTTTTTTTAAAATAATTTTAATTAAGTTTTAAAATAATTTTAATTAAGTTTTTAATTTAATTAAGTAATTTTTTTAAAATAATTTTAATTAAGTTTTTTAAAATAATTTTAATTATGTTTTTAAAATAATTTTAATTAATTTTTTAAAATAATTTTAATTAATTTTTTAAAAATAATTTTTAATTAAGTTTTTAAAATAATTTTAATTTATTTATTTATATAATTTTAATTTATTTTTAATTTAAATTATTAATTATTGAAAAAGGTTATTGAACCCATATTAGATTCAAACTTAGCTTTGGGTTAATCAAGCAGGCTTCTTAAGGATAAGTTTTCAGTTCAGCGGTGAGACATATGACCTTCTTGTGTAGCAACGGTGGACCACTTGCTGAAGACTTTTCAAATTGTTCCCGCTCAAAAAACTTAATACTAAATTTTGGTCTAACTAGCCCATGTTTGACTGGGGTAGCTTCGGTCAGATCCACTAAGTCTAGTGCACCAGGTAGAATACACAAGATTCAGCCTAGACATGCCTTCGACAAAGTTTCCTTGACGTACTATCATCCTAATCCATTCCGATGCTATGTTGTAGGGTTTGGTAAACCTTTTTTGTCTAACCGTTCTAAGCATAAAGTAAACCTAATCCTAAGTGTATGAGTTTGGTTAATCATGTTGGTTGAATTGTCTTTCTAGTTGCTCCCCTGAGTCATAGCTTAGATAAGGTCTATCTAAGTAATGAATTTAACTCTTAGGGATTAAGTATAGGTTCGGTTTAATTGATTTGGTTAAATGTTTTGTTTGAACCCATGCTTGAATTGACTTCTAACATTTTGACTAATTAATGACAAGTATGATTTGTTTGTTTGTTTAGGATTGTAACCAAGTCCGGTTATTGTACACATCGTTGTGATCAAGTACCATGTCTAGACACTTGGACACCAGTTCGAACTTTTCCAACATTTTCTTGAGTCGCTCGACTTGACCTTTCAAGTTTGAATTTTCTTCCTCAAGTTTTTCAACTTGAGTTGAAGTTCCGACTTGAACTTGGTTAGTTGAGTCACTCAAGTTAACTTGTTGCTTAAGGTGGTCTATTTCCTTAAGTAACAAGTTATTTTGTTTTTCAGATTTTGACAATTTTTTAAACAATCATTTAACTACTTTAAGCAAATTAGACTTAGAATAAATCGTTACCATATTTGGATCTTCCGATCCATTACTTTTTTGGACTCGATGTCGATCTCGGACTCATACTCTTCATCGGACTCGGAGTCAGAATCTTCGTTTCTTGCCATAAATGCAAGATGACTCGAATGCTTTGTTTGCTCCTTGTCAGATTCATTGGAAGAGGTCTCGTCCCATGTCGCTTGGAGGGCTTTCTTTCGTCTTTTCGATTTAGGCCTTTCTTCCTTCCGATTTGGGCATTCGTTTTTGAAATGCCCCTTTTTGTTGCATCCGTAACAAATCACTTCTGATTTGTTTTGGGTCTAGTTGAGTGGTGTCTTCTTGGCACTTTTTCTGAATTTCTTCGTTAGCAATCTCCGAACCATGTTGACTAACTCTTCTTCATTTGTTAAGTCAGCATCTGACTCGTTTTCAGGCTCGATCTTCGTTTTTGATTTTATTTCCTTGCTTGGACCTGCATACAAGGCAACTCCTTTCTCGACATAGCTTACGTTAGATTGCTCGTGTAATTCTAATTCATAGAATAACTCATCTAACTTAAGAATAGAAAGATCCTTAGAGACTTTGTACGCATCTACAATTGATGTCCATAAAGCATTCCTCGGAAAAGCGTTTAACGCGTATCTTATTGTTTCGCGGTTTTCCAGGTTGTGTCCGATCAGATAGAGGCCATTGAGGATGTCCTTCAGTCGGCGTGTAGTTGCTGAGTGCGTCTCTCGAAACATTTTAATATTAAACAAATTATTTAAAAGTAAGTCCTGTTTATTTACCTTAGACTCGTCAATTCCTTCATGTAGTTTTACTAGGGGTCCCATAGTTCCTTAGCATTGTCGTAGGGGACAACTCGGTTCAACTCCTCCATTGTGAGCCCGCACTGGATGGTGTTGATCACCTTATAGTTTAGTTGTGCCTTCTTGATCATTGGAGGAGTCCAATCTTCAAGTTCTAGTGGCGTTCCATCTTTGGTCGAAGGTGTGTAGCCTTTCAGTATTGTGAACCAAAGCTCAATGTCTGATTTCAGATAGCACTCCATTCTATTCTTCCAGTAGCTAAAATTCTCCCCTTTGAAAAGAGGAGGTCGGACAGTACTGTAACCTTCTTGATAGGAGTTCGACATCCTTAAATACAAGAAAATAACAAACCAATTTCCAAGACTTTCGTCTTGGGATTAGTAGTGCTTGAAAAATAGAAATAATAAGAAAAATATTCTAAAAGACAATAAAAAATTTTTAAAAGACGCTTTGAAAAATGGTAAAGTAATTTCAGAGCTTACGAGACTCTGAGATCAATTGTTGGATCGGATAAGTGCTCTAGTGGGGAGGGGTGAATATCGCGCTCTTTTAAAACTTTTCTTTTTCTTTCGAAATCAAAATCGTGCAAAGGAAATTAAAATAAAAGACAAGTTCATTTACTTCGTTCGGAGTCTAGGTCGACTCCTACTCGAAGGCCCGTGGTTCTCGACAGCACTGATGGGAAATCCACTATAACCCTTCTTTCCGAAATCCTCGGAAAGAAGCAGATCGTACAAATGAGCAAGATAGTAACAATCCTACTATCTTACTAATGAAATAATACAATGCAAGTTAAAAATTAATATACCGACTAAATGTAGAATTTGAAGCTCGGTAGATACTTTCGGATGAAGTAGTTTGAAGAGTTGTAGTGAGCTTGCAGTACGAACAGCTTGCGCAGAGGTGAGCCTTTTTGTAATTAGAAAGTTGTTTTTGCCTCAAACCTTGAGCCTCATTTTATAAGTGCCTTTGAGGTTTGATCGACCAATCCCTCTGTTTGATCGACCGAACCAGCTCCCTTCCTTCCTGGCTGGAGTCTGACGCTGGCTCGATCTTTTGCATTAACTGCTCATTAAGGGTTCGGTCGACCTATCCCTACTTTCGGTCGACCGAACAGGCTCCTTCCCTGTTCGTCGAGATTTGCCAAGATCATCATTTAATGGTGCTTTAATGTTGATTTGTTTGGTCGACCGATCCTTTGGTTCGGTCGACCGATCAGTTCTTTTTCCTTTTGCTTCTGATCAATGCTGATGAACTAGCCTGTGTTGAGTCATCATGGTTCGGTCGACCGATCCTTTGGTTCGGTTGACCGATCTGGCCAAACCTACAAAACACTGTTAGACAGTAATCCTGCAAAACAGATGTTAGCACAATTATAATGCATGAGTAATATATAAAAGACAGTAGAACTGTCTTGATCTCAACTTGAAAACCTTCTCCCAGTTTCTTCAGTTGGATCGACGACCTAAGGTTATTCCCTTCGGGAACCCGACCTCACTGTCGCTCCTCCAGTTGTTTACCTCAACCTACCTGCCAAACTTTGATCCTCCAGATCTAGTTTGGACTTTTCACTTAGCTTTAATCGGCTCGCCAGGACTTTTCTCTTGATCTTCGGTCTTCCAGACCTCTCGATCACATCGCCAAGCATTGGGTTCCCTCGACCCACTTGGACTTTCACTTAGGTTTCACTATCTGCTAAGATTTCTCACGCCAGCCTCCAACTAGGACTTTCTCGGTTGGTAAACAACTCCACACTCGACCAACTTGTTAGATTACAACAAGACTTAACTTGAACCTTTGACAACATCAAAACTTAGGTTTGATTCTGGTGTTGCTTGCACCAACATAAAGAAGACATTCTTACTTTCATTTCCATTTTTGTTCTATCAAAGTCTGTACTTTCAACTGCTATAAGGAACTTCTCTGCATCTAACCTGTTGAAGAAGGAGATCCTTTAGTGAGCTCTCATTACCTTGCATTAGCAACCTCAAACCAAGTAAATTTTCCGAGTCCCTTTAATTTTTATGTTAATTAAATATGTGTTTCCTTGCTAAGCTAGAAGCAAGAGAATTGGAATTCTAATTTTGTAGGTTATTCATGGCTTCTAGCCGGTATACCCATTCCAACAACAACAACAACAAGAACAAGAATAAAAGTAAATACAAAGGAAATCGAAAATGATTTTATAATAATGAAATCTTGTTATCTTATTGCTTGGAAACGCCTCTTAATCAATTGGAAATGCAGCAATACTTCACTTTAAACTTTTTAAGAATTGACACCTTTAAATGCCCATGAAAATTGCTTTTTCAGGATTTCTCCTGGGCTAAATAATATCTGGTAATCGATTGTTACATCAGATTGACCATGCAAAACTTACATAATGACTCTTATTCGTCCATCAAATCGATTAATGAATCATATCAATCGATCGACAATTTCTAATTGATTGACTCAATCGATTCATCAGATTGATTTCTTCTCATCAAATTGTTTGTTTATTCTAGTGGTACATTTTCCACAAAATTTCTATATTTATTTTATTTACAATCTCTTTAGCAAACATTTTGATCCTGTCCGAATCGCTGAATCAACGGGCGCTGGGCACGTGGCACTCTCGTCGATGACATAGATCTCCGGCCGATCGCACGGCGCTCCGACGAACCTGCAAAGAAATCGGGCCGGGAAGGGGTTCCCGGCGACGATCCTCCGACGCTCAAGTCAGGCAAGCAGGTAACAAAGAAGTGGCTCCAAAAATCGTAGCATGCGTCCCTCCGGTGAAGGGGTGAGGCCCTTTATATAGGGCTGGAAAGGGATTCACGCACACAGATCGAGGCGAATACGTGTCCTCAGCCCATACCTCAACATGGGCTTGTCAGAAAATCTTACCTGACCCCTTACTGCTACAGTCCGAGCACGTCTCTGATGGGACAGCAGAACCCTGTCATGAGATCTTACGTATGGTTCGCTCGTGGGCCATATCCGCTGTCAGAAGATGTTTCCCAGTACTATTCTCTTCTTACTCCATGTCGAGTGTCCGGCCGGACGGCAACCCTCTTGCGTCCGGCCGGTCGGACATATGCGCCGGTCCACTTAGGGTATTCCCGGTAGTGTGCTCTATGGAGACTGATTGCAGTATTACTACCTCATGCCGCCGGCCGAGTGAGCCACCCGCTCGGTCGTACAATCCTATTCAACGAGCGTCGGAACCCTAACTCCTCGCCGGGTGCCTTTGACTCCGATGGGACCTCGCTCGGCCGACTGGTCTCCTCTTCTCCGGTCGGTCGTTCGGCCCTTTGACTTCCACGTGGCGTTGACTTCCCTCAGCGGGGGTCCCTCTTCTTATCGCCAGATCACATTTCAACAAATGTGAATTTATTGTCTCGATAATCATTAAAAAAACTAATTTTTTAAATAATCTAATATAATAACAATCTTCATATTTTATATGGTAAAATTACGACAATATTAATTACAAATAATATATCATACCAAATAATTAAGTTTATATAAAATATATCTTATTTATGGAACTAAATATTTTATTCACTTTCAAGAGGATTTCTTGACTTGCCTGTGACAATAGTTTAATAATCAAATTTGAAAATGACATTGGCAATTAGGTTTTAGGTTTTAAAAACTAAGGTGTATAATTTAAAATATATGCAATAAAATTAAAAATGAACTTTTTAAAAAAGAATAATCTAAAATTGAAAGTGATTTTTTTAAAAAAATATAAATAATATTAAAAATTAGAGGTCTTAATAAAATTGAAACTCTAGGCCTATGCCTTGAGCCGACATGATCTCAATTTAATTTTGTAATATACTCGCAAGCCTATCTGTTGCTTGATAATGAGCTTATAATCTCCCTTGGACATAAAGTTATAGCGTGATCGACGATCACCCAAGACTTTGTCATTGCCTATCATAATCAAACATTGGCCATAACCATATATTCTATAGGTAAACTAAGGGGGTGTTTGGTTTAGGGGAATAGGAGTGGGAAATGAGAATAAGAATCATTGATTGTCATTGTTAATGTTTGGATTATAGGAATAGGAATACAAATAAATGAATGAATCCTTGAAATTGGGTAATAACTCATTCCCATGTACCTCCCTTCAATGAGTCATTACCCTATTTTCATCAATCAAAATATTCCCTTATTCCAAAAATACCCTTGACCTAAAACTAAAATTTTCTCCCTTAATATCAAGATATATTTTTTATTTTTCTTTCATATCACATCTCTCTCCTTGTTCTCTCATCATATTTTCTCTCTCATCATTTTATCACACACTTTCTCTCTCCTTAATCTTTCCTATCACACTCTTTTCTCTTTTTTCTCATTACACTTTCTCTCTCATCATACTTTTTCTCTTCTCAATCTCTTCCATCGCACACTCTTCCTTCTTTTTTTCTCATCATACTTTTTCTCTCATCATCTTTCTCCCCTCAACACACTTTCTCTCTCATCATACTTTCTCTCTCCTCAATCTCTCTTGTCACACTCCCTCCTTTTTTTCCTCAACACACTTTCTCTCATCATACTTTCTCTCTCTTCAATTTCTCCCACCACACTCACTGTTCTCTTTTTTTCTCATCACACTTTCTCTCTCATCATACTTTCTCTCTCACCATACTTTCTCTCACCTCAATCTCTTTCATCACACACTCTCTCCTTATTTTTCTCATTACATTTTCTCTCTCTTCATCCTCTCCCATCATATTTTCTCTCTCATCTTCTCTCATCATGCTCTCTCCTATCACACTCTCTTTTCTCATTTTCTCTCAGCACACTTTCTCTCTTTTCATTCTTTCTCATAATACTTTCTCTCTCATGAGACTTTATCTCTCATCATTCTCTTTCATCATATTTTTCTCTCACATTCATCTTTCTCTCACATCTATTTTTTTCTCTTATTTTCTTTTAAGGGTAAAAAAGAAAATTTTGATTTATTCCGATAGAAAATATGCAACTAACCAAACATTGTTTTTAAGAGTATGCTCGTACTC
The DNA here is from genome assembly GCF_018446385.1 of Zingiber officinale. Lineage (NCBI taxonomy): Eukaryota > Viridiplantae > Streptophyta > Magnoliopsida > Zingiberales > Zingiberaceae > Zingiber > Zingiber officinale. The sequence continues at coordinate 96,116,043 of NC_055994.1, read as the reverse complement.
ATTCTCATTTCATAATATAATAATTCTCATTCCGATTCCTATTCCTAGGAAAAACCAAACACCCGCTAAGGATGAAACAAGTAATCTTAGGAGGCGTTTGGTTTAGGGGAATAAGAGTAGAGAATGAGAATAGCAATCATTGATTATCATTATTGATGTTTAGATTATAGGAATGGAAATACAAATAAGGAAATAATTCTTATAATTGCGTAATGACTCATTCCCATATCTCCCCCTTCAATGAGTCATTATAATAAAATATTCTCTTATTCCAAAAATACCCTTGACCCAAAACTAAAATTTTCCCCCTTAATATCAAAATATATTTATTTAATTTTTCTTTCATATGACTTTCTTTCTCCTTGTTCTCTCTCATCATATTTTCTTTCTTCTCATTTTATAACCTATTTTCTCTCTCCTTAATCTTTCTATCACACTTTCTTTCTTCTTTTTTTCTCATTACACTTTCTCTCTCCTTAATATTTTCCATCACACTCTCTTCCCTCTTTTTTTTCTCATCACATTTTCTCTCTCATCATACTTCCTCTCTCATCATACTTTCTCTCTCCTCAATCTCTCACATCACACTCTCTTTTGTCTTTCTTCTCATCCTACTTTCTCTCTCATCATGCTTTCTATCTCATCACACTTTCTCTCTCCTTAATCTTTCTCATCACACTCTCTCCTTTTTTTTTATCAACACACTTTCTCTCTCATCATATTTTCTCTCTCCTCAATCTTTTCCATCACATTCGCTTTCCTATTTTTTTCTCATCACACTTTCTCTCCCATCATACTCTCTTTCCTTATTTTTTTTCTCATTACACTTTCTCTCTATTCATCCTCTCCTTAATCTTTCTCATCACACTCTCTCCTTTTTTTTTATCAACACACTTTTTCTCTCATCATATTTTTTCTCTCATCATATTTTTTCTCTCATTTTCTATCATCATCTCTCTCCCATCATACTCTCTTTTCTCATTTTTTTCTCATTACACTTTCTCTCTATTTATCCTCTCTCATCATATTTTTTCTCTCATCATATTTTCTCTTTCATCTTCTATCATCATCTCTCTCCCATCATACTCTCTTTCCTCTTTTTTTTCTCATTACACTTTCTCTTTATTCATTCTCTCTCATCTTTTATCTCTCTCATCTTTTATCTCTCTTCCATCACACTCTCTTTCCTAATTTTCTAAAAAAAAATAAACATATGAAATTAGAAACCGTTCATATCAAATATAAATTTAAACTGGAATTTATTTTATGCTATTTTAAAAATAATTTATATAAATAGAATATTCCCTTATTTTAAATATTATTATACTAATAATTTGTTATATGATGTTGACTTATTCACATGAATATTAATAGGTGTGAATAAATAATTTAGAAAAAGGCTAAGCAAATAAACGGAAATAGGGAATGAAGAGGGATATCCAATTTTCTTGTCGCCGTTTAGCAGCCGCCACCGCGGTCGTCGTTACTGCCATCGTCTCTTCTACATGTCTATTTACTGGTCGGAGATTTCTACGGATCTCTTATACTTAATCCTATCCAAGGTCTCGATCCCTGATCTCTTTCGCTGCGCCGCCGTATGCTCACATTGGTCCGCCGTGGTCGATATGGTCAGACGCCGCTCCGGTGGTCAACGCCCTCAGATCCCATGGCTTGTGCCGGAACACCACCTCCTCATAAACGGAAGACATAACGATCAAAACACCTACAACTTCTTCAGCCTATCGGAGGGCCGCGTGTATGATATCCCAAGTCGCGCTCCTGGCATCCTCATCGTCGGATCTTCTCATGGTTGGCTCATAACCACCAACGAGGTTAGTGTACAGCTCCTCAACCCTATAACCGGTGTGCAGATCGACCTTCCCTCCATCCCCACCAACCGAAATTTGGAGGCCATCAGAGCCGTGTTGTCCTGCGATCCCTCTAGATGTGGAGATTACAGCGTCGGCTTTGTATTCTATTGCCGTTCTATGGAGAAAGAGTTATTGTTCTTGGCTAGCGCAGGAGATGACAAGTGGAAGATGATCCCTGGAAATCAATATCACTATGATGACATAGCATTTCACAACGGCAAGCTCTATGCGGTGTCACGATTTGAAGAAGATGACGAAGTGATAGTGGTGGCGTTCGATCTCATCACGCTGGATTCAACTCCGACAAGGACGCCGGTGGTGGCCCTGCCATTCAGCATTTGGGATTTTACTTTCGACATGCACTTTGTTTGCACGTATTTCGGTGATCTACTGATCGCACGGGCAACTATCACGAATGAATTAGTAGATTATAATAAGAAATTGGAGGTTTGGAAGGTGGATACTGAGAAAGGCGCCATGGTCGCGCTAAATAATTTGGGGAAGTATGCTTTATTTTTGGGCACAGGATCTTCTTTTTGCCTTGATACTTGTTCATTGCCTGATTTGAAGTCAAATTCTATTTATCTCTCGAATGAGTTGGGTAATAACTTGGTTTACAGCCTAGAGGACGAAAGCTTCACCTCCTTGAGTCTGCCTTCATTGTCATCTCCAAAACTAGAGCGGTCACCGCTTGTTTGGTTTACACCCAGTATTGCCTGCTGATCCAATGTAAACTTAAAAGCTTTTATTTTTTTTATTTTATTTTATATGTTTTTTTAAAGATTTGGTAATGCTTGTTTGATTTTCATGTCTCCTACCTCTTTAAAAAAAATGCAGAAATTTCATAAATGAATACTTTATTGTGTTCCATTTAGGTTTTGTAGGAGCTTAAGTGCATGTTTAAGTGGAGCACCACTCCATCTAATTTAAATATAAACTATTTTTGAATTTTGAATTTTAATCCACTTAAATTCATCTGCCTTGCAAACTCAAATTGCCACGAATTTCTATTCGCCGTTAAGACATCCTGATTTATCTTGATAATCGATGGCAAATTGTCATAAGACTTAGCTAATTATTTCAAACTCAATGTTACTCAGCTTAATTAATCATTTTTTTATTTTAATTTTTTTAAAAAAATTTATGTCCTTAAATCAAGGAAGGGTTGATTCTTAATTTAGCTCTCTATAGATGGTTATGAGAGAAATACATCATTATGTGATGATCTGTATAATTTCCTGATTTATATATATATATATATATATGATTATAAGGACAAAATATATATATATATGATTATAAGACTAATTGTCCTTTTGCCAAGTCAAATTGCCACTAATTCAAATATATAATCCATTTTAAATTCTTTGAGCTTATAATGTCATTTTATACTTTTAAATGTTGGAAATTTATCCATGATTTGGCAAGGATTTATTGTGAAAAGTGATAACAAACCATTTGAAAATATATTGATTGCTCCATTAATATATTGACCGAGGTCAATGCCGCTCGAAAAGTACAAAGGATGGAGATTAACACTATTCAAGAAAAGTCACCCATCCTCGTATATGCAAAAAAGGAAGAAGTGCAAATTCAGGCTGGTCAGCCATAAGCCACTACTCATATAGCGGCCGACCTGACTCCTGGACTAAAGGATGAGCTAGTGGAGTGTCTGACTCGCAACAACGATGTATTTGCCTGGACGCCCAAAGAAGTGAAGGGTGCCAGTCATGGAGCATATGCTTCATGTTTATCCTGATGCTCGCCCTGTCAAACAAAGGAAGCGAGATTTTGGGGTTGATCAAAATAAAATTATTAAAAAAGAGGTGGATAAGTTATTAGAGGCAGGTTACATTCGAGAGGTTCAATTCCTTAGTTGGCTAGCCAATGTTGTCCTAATATCTAAGCCAGGAAATAAATGGTGAGTTTGCATTGATTTTAAAGAACTTAACAAGGCTTGCCCAAAAGATTATTATCCTTTACCCCACATTGATCAAGTTGTTGTTTTCACCTCTGGTTGTGAATTCATCTATATATTAGATGACTATCAAGGGTATCATCAAGTCTTGCTTGCCAAGGAGAATCAAAAGAAGGTTAGTTTTATAACTGCTGAAGGCACTTAGCTTATTGTTATAATATTATATATACCATTCGGAGTAAAGAATCAGAGCTACCTATCAAAGACTCATGAATAAGGTCTTTGAAAATTAAATCAGGCGAAATATAGAGGTTTATGTGGATGATATCCTCATCAGATCTCTTCAGGAGGGAGACTTGATTGATGACATAGAAGAAATCTACAGAACTTTAAGACAATATGAGCTCATGCTCAACCCTTACAAGTGTCTGTTCAAGGCTAGAAGTTAAATTTTTTTTGAATATGTAGTTACTGAACATGGAATTGAAGCTAATCTTAGTAAGGTACAAGCTTTACAAAATATGGCCCCTCCTTGTAATTTGAAGGAAGCACAAAGACTGAACAGCCAAATCACTGCTCTATCTCGTTTTATCTTTCGATTGGCTGATCGAAGTTTACTCTTCTTCGAGATACTCCGTCCGACGACTAAATTTTAGTAGGATGCTGATTGTGACAAGGCATTTGAAGAGTTAAAGAATTATTTGTCTTTTTTACCTGTATTAGTCAAACCAATAGTGGGGGAGGCCTTGTAGGTTTATCTGTCAGCTAATGAGCGAGCTATTGGTGTAGAATTAGTAAGATAGGAGGAGAATGAATAATAGCCTATGTATTTCTTTAGTCATCTATTAAAAGGAGTCGAGTGCAATTACACTGCACTCAAAAAAATAGCTTACATATTGGTTCTAACTACTCGAAGATTACATCCGTACTTTTTATCTCATCCGATAATCGTATTAACTAATAGTACTTTGAGTCGGGTACTTATTAACAAGTGTTTCCGTTTCTCGATTCTTGCACTTCTTATTTCTTAACAAGTGTTTCCGTTTCTTGATTATTGCATGTGAGTCGTGGGGTTTCCCTTTATATGTCTTACTTCTTCTGATCTCATATTTCTTTTGCCCTTGATTTTTACAATATCCTGGAATGGGAATCTAACTGCAGAAAGACAAGTTTTTCAAGGATCGTTTGAAGGTAGCGTCTTTATATTCTTGCTCAAGGAATTTGTATGAAAATAGGATCCTTGGAATAACTCCAACTGTTAAGCCTATATACTTTTCTTCAAATGCGGCCTTAATTCGGTTGCCCAAGTCTCCGGACATTTTAAGTTAGAATTTTTCTGAAAGTTCTGGTCCTGTAAATAATCTTCCGATCTTGGAGTCCAGTCACAGATAATCATTCATATATTGGATAATGTTCCTTACATTATCACAAGATACTTTTTTTCAAAGTCTCTGTAGGTGTCATCTGTATAGCATTAGATCCTTGTGTATGATCTTGAGAAGAAAAGACTCTCATCATTTGAGATAGAACATTCTGCATCCCTCTTCTTCTATCAGTAGTATTTATAAGAGAATCATACTCAGTTGGATACATCATGCGCCATTGTATCCAAACCAATTTCTCAATTTCTTCCAGGAGGTTTTTCATATATTCTACCTTGTCCAGGATTTGTAAACCCTTGGGCTGCCACATGGTTTAGGGTCACCGACCCCACCTTGAGAATACATCATGGAAGAGACCCAATTGTTTCGGAATAACAAATATTACGCCTCCCTATTGTTGTGCTAAAGGAAGTGTCCACATTTCATTATACGCATCTCTTTTGAACCGTGGATGCGCATTCCTCTGTTCAATTGTAAGTCGAGAAGGCCCTGCTTCCGTTCTAACTGCTGGAGGATAACTTGGTAACCCCATAGCTTCATCTCGTGGGGTTTGTAAGGACAGATTATAGTATTGGTTGAATAAATCTGTTGTTGTTCTCTGGTTGTGGGTTGTTCTTCTGTTTCGTTAATTAGTCTCCTAAGGCTAGGGTAGTCCAGCTTCTCATTATCATGATTCTTGAGTTACCATATCTAAATACCAATTATAAGCTTAAATATCTAATTATAAATAAATAATATTTTAATATGTGGGTTTTTTAAAAGTTAGTCAAAATATGTATCATTATTTATTTATGTAATGATATCAAACCGTGATATTAGTTGCCAATGTGGTCAAAAAGTAGATGATGACGGTAAAATAGTACGATGTAAATTTTATAAAAAAGTTATAACCAAAGTAATTATGAGATTAAAACAACATATTACAAATAATGTCGAGACATCATAAAACTCCTAAGAAAATATTATCAATATTATGAAAACATATTCAAGACTTTAAGATATGTAAAAGTTTAATGCAAATAAACAAATAAAAGCCATCAAAGATAGTTGTAAAGTAAAAGTCAATGAAGAGACTATGGTCAAGATAAACAATATATAAATAATATTTTAAATTTATATGTACATATCTTATCAATTTAATGATTTTAAGATTTTTTTAGTACTGATTCTTTGTATTGACTTTTCTATATTTCCCACGAAACATAACAATATCGGAAAAATTAAAAGATGTTGATAAGATAATATCAAAATAATTCATATATAATGTTAATCCATTTAATGTAACAGATAATAGTCAATATTATCAATCTATGATAAAAGGTTAGAATTGGAATAAAAGGTATCATAGAAACTTGGCAGTCTTTAAATTACAAGAGGAGGTAAATGAGATAAATGAATATTTAAGCACTTTAAGATCAAAATAGTCAAATATGGATACACAATAATGAGTGATGGTTAGAGCATGTACAAGCATCCAATTATAAATGTTATGATATACTGTGATTGTAAAATGATATTTCATAATTTTTTTGATTGTACCAACAAAACCAAACCAAGATAGCTGATTTTATTTTATCTTTCTTTAATAAAATTATTCATAAAATCAGGGACTAAAATGTTGTGAAGTGATCACAGGCAGTGAAGGTGCAAATAAAGTTGATGGTGCCAAACTGACCATAGAAAAATCACATTTGTTTTGGTGTCCTTTTGTAGAACATTTATCAACATCATTCTAGAAGATGTTGGCAAGATGACGAAAGTAACAAAGTGGGTTAAGAAAATCAAGTAAATAACGAGTTTTATATATAATAGTGATAAAGTTGTAAATTTGATAAAGACATTTGCAAATGACGGTGAATTATTGAGACTAGAAATAAACTCGATTTACAACAAAATCTATTTCCATTGAAAGTATTGTTCAGCATTCGTCGGATTTAATAAAAAGTGTGCATTTCTAATGATTTGTAAACATACAATAATACAAGTAAAAGAAGGGAAAAAAATAGAAAAAATTACAAACATCATTATGAATGAAAAATTTTGGAAAAGGATTCGTGACATTTGTGTTGCAATTGAACCATTAATAAAAGTTTTGAAATTAGTTGACGAACATCAAAAACCAATAATGTCAATTATCTATGAAGCAATAGACAAAGCGACAATGACAATAAAAAATTTTATCGGAACTTGACAATCAGATTAGGATATTATTGATAATCGATGGTACAACCAATTACACCAACATTTATATACTGGTAGATAGTCAACCATGTGTCGAAAAGAAGATTTTTACGACCCAATAGATCTCAACCATATTTTCATGATGATAACATGTTAAATAAATGGACAAAAGATAGTGAACCACTAGTTTTAGAAGATCATGATCTACAAGCATTCAAAGTTATTCAAGAAAGAAGAATATGGTAGAAAAGTCAACACAATTCAAAGAAAAAAGAGTTTTATCAAGAGATGAAAATAAAGGTAGTGATAAAAGTGACGATATTGATAATTCAAATGATAAAAATAATCAACAAACTCATAGTGAACATCATATTCATCAAGACGATCAGCATGGCACGGATATAACATGGGCATAAGGTCGTGAAAATGATTATACACCACAAGATACTGATCAGAGGTATCAATTTGGGATTGAGGGACAAGGTCGCTTTTGACAAGTTTATCAAAATCTCCTAATGTCAATGATAAACAGTAAATGAGTGTTGAAAATATGTAATCACGAATTCCCAATTGGATATCAATAAGGGGATATGGATAATATGATAATGATCAATCCAAATATGTTTCATTTGATAAATCATCTAATTATTCACCATCTTATAAAAGTGGAATTAGACCTCAGCCCTCGGAGATTTGAATCTCAGTTGTGGTGCATTATAAGAAATTTTCCCTCCAATGAAAAATAAACTTAAAAATATTGATCGTTTAGATAGACCTCTATGTGCACTTTAAGTTACTCTACTAATCGATGAAAAATTTTATGAGACAAATTCAATCATCCCATGATTAATCAGTTTAAAAAATTAAATATATAATACCAACTAAAAAAATATTAAACATCATGGCTTTGAGAGTTATTTTAATAATGCTCAATAGTTATGTTGGCTGTTAAAGTTTGGGAATGTTATAACGTTAATCATATAATTCTGAAAAATATAACAAAGATAAAATATAATTTTTATTATATTTATTTCATCATATGATTATTATTGTAGGATGATTATGTGTGATCATGTCCGAGAATTGAGTCGATGGACGCTGAGGATATGACGCTCCTGTTGACGGGTCGAAGACTCTGAAGATGTAGATCTCCTGCTGACGTGGACCTGCAAACACAACGCCGAGCCGGGGAGGGGTTTCCCAACGATGGCCCTCCGACGCTCAAGTAAGATCTCCGGCGGAAAAGAGTAGAGCCAAGAAGAAATGAGAACTGTAGCTATAGTAAAAAACTGAACGTATCTCCGTCGAAGTCTGGGGGTCCTTATATAGGGCTCCTCAAAGGCGCGTGCACGCTCCCCGAGGTGTGCACACTCCTCAAAGCATACCTGGAATGAACGTGTTAGAAAAGCGTGTCCGACGCCATGCCTTAAAAGCAAGAGCATATCCCTGACGTGACAGTGGAAGTTTCCACCGTACGATTCTCTGTCTGACCATATCGTCGGTCATGCTTCTTGTCAGCGGCGTTGGTCTCTAGGAAGATATCATCAGCTGCTCCCTTTGTCCTATACCAGGCCGAGCGGAAGAGCCGCTCGGCTAGCGCCTCTTGAGCGACCCCAAAGTCGGGCCGGTCTGGATGTCCGCTTGGCCAATGATTTGCTGTCCGACTTCGCCTTGTCAGGTTGAGATTCTTTCACATGCCGAGCAGAGGCGAATCCCTCGCTTGGCCGAGCAGGATGAATAGGCTATTGCCCCGTCTACATTTCTTGAGCGTCGGAAGCTCGGTGTTTAACTGAGCTATCGAAGTGTCAGATCGGCTGCTCTTCCTGCTGATCCGAAAGGTAAGTCGCCCGGTCGAACGCCTGCCCCGAGCGTTAACCACTTTGACCCCCTGCCGGGCGGACCCCACCTTACCATCAGATCACATGCTTTCCCTTCAAGTCTAGTCGAAGGAGGTTGAAAGTCCGACTGACTGGACAAGTAGTCTGGTGACCGTTTGGCCGATCGATTAATAGAGTAGGCGTATCCCGGTCGGCTTCTGTAGGACTGATCTTTCTTTTCCGGTCGGCGCCTCGAGCCTCTATACTTGAATATTTTTCCTCGTTCTCAGAGGGGTGCGAGCCGGGCGATTAATACTGACGCAGCCCAAATCTCCTCGGGATATGTGCAAATCCTCTCCATTAAAGCCGAGCACGCGCCCACGCTCATTAAATGCTACCATGTGGTAAGGTGTCACGTGGCAACGGCTCAGCCGCTGCACGTCCGAGGTGACAGCTGCTAATGTGACATTTAGCGGTTCTAATTCAACAGCCGGATTTGTGCTCTGATTCTTGCGCCCTAGATCGGACGACTCCGGTCGGCCGCATCCATCTTTATAAAGCTTCAGCATCGTCATTTCCTTCTTTGCGCTTTCTCCATGTTCCCGACATCTTCCTCTAGTAATTCTTCTGTGTCCACTGGTTCGACGGCTCTTCTGTGTTCAGTGCTCCGGCGATCTCCTCCCCCGTGTAAGCTCTCTTTCGCCATCTCCATTGTTGTTTCCCTGTTGCTCCTTTTCAGTTATCGCCTTTTTCAGTCTCGTGTTTTCTGGCCACCTTTCCTTTGTATCTTCGTCTTTTTTGTTTCCCGATCATGGCTAGTTCCTCCCAGTCGGTCGACCCTGCCCCTGGTCTATGGTATACCACCATGGAGACCAGGTTTGATGCGGGCAATGCGGTGACCCTTATTAACGCCTTCGACATCCCTTCTGACCACGAGATTGTCCTGGCCGGACCGCCCAACCGGCCCCACATCCCGTCGACCGGCGCTATTTGTTTCTTCTGAGATCAGTTCGTGGCTGGTCTTTGTCTTCCCATCCATCCGTTTATAACCGAAGTTTGTAACTATTTTTGAATCCCGCTCACCCAGCTCGTCCCCAACTCCTTCTGCCTGCTGTTCGGCGTGGTGGTGCTGTTCCGCGTGCACAACATCCCACTGACCCCTTGGGTCTTCCACTACTTCTACTACCCCAAACAATCTGAGTTGGGCACCTACCTCTTTCAGTCTCGCATCGGCCTGGTATTGTTCGACAAGATGCCCTTCTCCAATAAACACTGGAAGGAGTACTTTTTTTATATGAGACTCCTCGAGCAACCCCATTTCCGAACTCAATGGCAGACCGCCCTGCCACCCCTGCCCAAGCTGAAGAGGTACAAGACTCACCCGGATTACCTCCACACTGCTAATATGTTGGTCGGGTTGAAGTTCAACATTCACAAGTTATTACCAGAGGGCGTGATGTACATGTTCGGGCTAAGTTTGAACCGAGTGAAGCTCCCGAGCAGCCTAAGTATGAAATTTCTTTAACTTTCTTCCTTTGAGTCTAACTGATTTTATTTTTCTTTTGCAGCCGACATCATGATGCGTGCTCGGGCAGCTAGTATAATGAAGGCTAAGCAGGCCGAAATCGAAGCAGTTGTTGCTAAGGAGATGGAGCGGCTTGGTTTAACCCCGGTTGGCTCGCAAGAGGGCACAGCCAGGGAAAATAGAACTGCAAGTGACGCGACCGCCGAGCGGACGCCCAACGTGGGAGGGGCGTCCGACCCTGGATCGGTCCAAGAAGCGCCCCCTATCATCCCTACTGAGGGTTCGGGATCCTCGTGCGATGAAGTGTTGCTCACCCGTAAGAGGCGCCGAACGGACGCGCCTTCCCGATCCACCACTTCGGCCGTCCAAGCCTCTGCGGGGGGAGGTGTCCCGTCTCTAGCTCCCACGCAGTGGAGGCTACTTCCTCCGATCGGACCCCATCCGTGGTCGAGCTGCAGGAGTCGCTCCCCATTCAACCAATCATCTCCCTTCCTCCGGCTGGGCGGAGGATAACCCGATCAGCCATTCTTCTGGTCCCTTCTGCCCAAGCCTCCGGCCCGTCTACTTCCGCTCAATCGACGTCGGGCGAGAAACGATCCATCACTGTCACCCTTCACCTTTCGACTGAGGACCTTCTTGCTCCAAGCGACCAACCCAGCTCTCCTCAGCATCAGGTCTACATCCGGGGTCAGCTCGCCCGTATCTGGGAGGAGGCGAGGGCGTGCACAGCCATGAAACCTCCGGGCGCGCTGGTTGACAGCCATCTGGAGATGTCCACTGGGGTGAGTATTTGTAAATCAATTCATAAGTTACCTCCGCTCGGCACTAATCTTTACTTGCAGTTCTAGGTGGAGAATATCGCCATGTGCCAGCGGCTGGCCCAAGTGGAAGATGAACTGAAAAGGCTCAAAATTTCTGGAGAAGCCTCCTCCTCCCAAGGACCACCGGCCGCCCGACTGAAGGCTGAGCTGGAGAGGGCTCAAAAACTCCTTGCGGCGGAGCAGCAAAAATCGGCCGAGCAGGCCAGTAGGCTAGGCCAGATCGAGGCGCAGTTGAAGACTTACGACCGGAAACTCAATCTGGCTTCCACAAGGAAACGATGGGCCATCACCGATCTGGAGGTAAAAAACAAAGAGGCTCGTCAGCTGGCCGAGGATCTGAAGAAGGCCGAGGACTTCTTGGCTGCCGAGCGGGTGAATCGCTCAGCCAAGGAGGCAGAGCTGCAGGGCCAAGTGAAGCACCTTGAAGAGGAGTTGGCGGCCTCCCGTTCTGCTTTGACTACCTATCAAGAGGCCGATCTAGGTCGCTTCGCAGCCCTGAAGCAACGATACCTCCGCTCGGACCAATTCTTGGAGAAAACGACCGATCGGATCGTTCGCTCGTTTGAACTGGCGATTGATGCTATGCCCGGCCAACTGAAGGCGAATGACCATGTCTCCGAGGCCTTGTCTGATAAAGACGTGAACAGCGTCCAGCTCCTATAATCCATTCCTGACGAGGCCTTCGAGTAAATCGAGTGAGCGAGGGGTCAGTTAGAGAATATTTTTGTAAGGTTTTGAATGTACTCCTGTCGTTCGGCAGTGACCTATTATCAATGATCCTTTTGCGTTTTTTCCTTCATATGTCATCTGTGTCCTATGTATTTGATCGTATAGCTCCGATCGGTTGTGGCGCCCGTACTATTATTATTGAAATATTTGCTAGGAGCATACCTCCGGCGTTTATAGTCGCCGCTCGACTTTAGGTTTTAACATCGTCACTCGACGGTCTTCCGGGTGAATATTTATAGTCGCCGTTCGACTCTGGGATTTAACGTCGCCGCTCGACGGTCTTCAAGGTGGGATTTTTATAGTCATTGCTTCGACTTTGGGGTTTAACGTCGCCGCACGATGGTCTTCCGGATGGATATTTATAATCACCGTTCAACTCTGGAGTTTAACTATAACGACCCAACTTTCCCTATTTCGAGTTCTAAATGTCCTTAAAAATATTTGGAAATACTTTTAAAATATTCTAGATATTTTTAGAGTATTTTTATCTAATTTTTGGAGGTCGTTTGGTATTTTTACTAAACGAAAGAAGGTTCGACAAAAATAATGTTGAAGCCGAGATTCGAACCGTGGACCTCGGACCGAACCCGACCTTAACCAAATCCAACGAGCCAACTGTTCCGCGACCTTTTTGTTAACATATAGAGAACAAAATTTATATAAGTAGTAGAAGTTAATAACATGAAATAATAGGAAGAAAAGGGTTGCAGTCGAGATTTGAACCCATGAGCCGAGCTTTAAGTAGAACGCAGCCAACCAAGTGTTCACGCGACTGTTGTTGAATAAGGAAAGAGCGACAAATATTTAAGGTATAGTAAGTAATAAAAAACCCTAAGTATAAGGATTTAATACTTTTCCTACGCTCGACGCGAACCCTAAATCCCGTTTTCCCTTTCTTCCTCCCGCTACGGCGTCGTTTCCCTTCTTCGAGCGATTCTTCTCGGGCGAAGGCACAACCAAGGTTAGGGCTCCTCCTCTTGGGCGACGACAGCAAAGAAGCAAGGTCATCCCGTCGAGGAGGGCACGCGGACAGGAAGGGATCGTTGAGATTTTCACCTCCTCCGAACCCTAGACCATTCTGTCGGCTGTAAGTGCAAGAACAAGGGTAAGTACTACTCACTTGTGGTAGGAGTTGCTCCGAATTTAGGGTTTTCTGTTTCCTTGCTTTCAGATTTTGCTGTGCCGAGTGGATTTATATGCTAGGGCTTTTCTTTCTATGCTCTGATTATCTAGCCGAATTGCTAAGGTTGGTTTGTTTCCTTGCACCAATTAATATGAACGCTGCATGTTTGCAATTATGGAAGTGCCTTAGTTTAGTCTATGTAGCCTTGTATTGTTCGGATTAATGAAGCTGGTAAGGTTCAAATTTTGTTCTTGCTATGCTATCATGTTCTTCTATATCTTGTATAGTTCTGGATTCTTATGACTGGTAAAGTTAGGTGTATTTTCCCAGTTTTATTTGCATTTCTGTAACCACGAACAACCCTCTAATTCTAGCATGTAGTTCATGTTTTAAGCATGTCTGTAGCACTTCAGTGTTGTATCCTTGCATATCTACCTACTGCCCATAAATTCCAACAAGTTTGCTTTCTTTTGGGCCGTGCAGATGGGCATAAACAACCCTTGATCTTTAGCATTTCAAGTTTAGGTAATCCTGGTTAATTAGTAGGCATGATCAGCAGGTTATCTAAGTGGCAATATTAGTTTTTGGTGTTATTCTTGAATATGAACAGCTCTCCTCGAGCTTACTGTTTGGACCTTCCTGTGCTAACTCAATAAGGCCGATCAGTCCTAATTTCCAGCATTTCAGTTCTGAGTTCCTTGTTTTCCTTGGTTAGCATGAACAACCTTGTTATAACAATTCGGAGTTAGCTTATTTTGCTACCTTATCTAGCATTCCAGTGTTGGTTTCTTTGCATTTCAGTTGCTTAGTTTCCTTTGCATTTCAACATGCAATTCAGTTTCAGAATTTCACAGCTTTGTTTTAAGCAGGAAAGTTTCTTAAATAAGCATGAGTAGTTCTTTATCCAAGAACATCCCTTTATTTAGTTAGAATGGATTTAGCATTTTCCTTGCTACTCAAAAAGGCAAGAACAGCCTTTATTTAAAGCATGTAGTGTTAGTTTCTTGGTTTTCTTGGACATGAACTGATTCTTTCTAAGTATTGTAGATTTAGATATTTCCCCTACTATGCATCCTAGGTTGTTTTAATTTCCCTGTTAGTTCGACAGGTATAACCAGCCGACCCTTTGGCTGTGCAACATCGATTCCTTTGTTTTGTTGTCATTTATCTTTAGCTGAGCATGGTTTGTGTTCATTTTTCCTTAGCCGAGCATGAGCAGTTCTCTTAGATTTATGTCTATTGTAGCATGCTTAGAGAGTTCAGATTTACTTTCCTTAGATTTATGTTTATTGTAGCATGCTTAGAGAGTTCAGATTTGCTTTCCTTTGATTTATGTTTATTGTAGAATGCTTAGAGAGTCCAGATTTGCTTTCCTTTGATTTATGTTTTGTAACGACCCGCCTCCTACTGACTAGGCTACGAGGCCGGACCATCACATTATGCTGTGCTAAGCTATATCCATGACCATCACTAAGTCTAGGTGCGGAAAGCTGTACCAATTTAAATCTTTGTTAACTGCTACTAAATTCGGAATTTTATTATCGGACATATGCTAAGGGGTGTAATCTAAGATATACATGTCATCTATTACATCCCCTATGGTCAAGGAATCTATATAGGGGTTTGTAGCTGATATCACGCCTCCCAATCGATCAGTGGATCGATTGGAATGGCCTGATCGATCCACTGATCGATTCAGGTGGCTACTGTATATGAAAACTTTGTTTGGATCGATCAGTTGATCGATCCAGACTTGTTGATCGATCCAGTGATCGATTCAGCACGCTACTGTGCACGAAGGAATTTCTGGATCGATCGGCTGATCGATCCAGACTTACCAATCGATCGGAGGATCGATTCAGCAAGGTTCTGTTCACTGGTATCAGGCCCGATCGATCGGCTGTTCGATTGAACTGAATCAATCGATCGGCTAATCGATCCTGAGACCTTCTGTTTGCGTATAACAGCTACCGAATCGATCAACCGATCGATTGGGAAGCCTCCAATCGATCGGCTGATCGATTGGTCTGATTTCGCAGCCGAGCTCTGATTTCAGCACTGATTCGTTCCTAAATCACATACATCAACTCTATAAGCATGAGATAAAACTACTAGGCATGACATTACTCTTGGAGTGTTATCTAATATCAAACTGAATACATACTACACAAACAGTCTAAAAGGTAGAGAAGTAACTAAAATTAGAAATGCTAAGTTTCAAGTTCGCTAGTTTCCAGGCATCTTTATTCCAAGTTCCTTATTCCACACACATCTTCATTGCATTGCCCTCCAGCTTCCGCTAGTCCATCTTTCTTTTACCCTTATCTGCAGTATAAGGAAAAGAAGTATCTGTAAGCTTTTGCTTAGTAAGAAACCATCTACCTCACAAAACATGCATACGATGGAATCATGCTTTTAAAACATGCTATTTGAAATACATGCTGACATACTGAATATAAATACTGAAGTTATTAGCCATGTACGCTAAAACATAGCATCAAAACAAGTCATGGAACATCAAGAGCTAAGCATGAAACTATCACATGTATCAATGGAAAGAAACTAAATTGATATAACACTGAGCTGAACTGAACTAAGCTAATACTGAATTTAAATCATGTTCACATAACTGATTGTGAAATTTTGAAAAACTATTTATAATAATAGATCAAAATACTAATCATGCTGCTGATGGGCCCGACAACTGTACTTGCTGTGCGCGCATCCCTAACTAGACCCGAGGTAGCAAATCCCAAATCTAGTAGGGTTACTAGGTTATCTAAACCTAGGGACGACTATGAGAGCTCAACCCAATGGACATCTAGTCCAGTATAGTGCCACCGCTGAAAATAAAATACTGGTTATAATTGAATTTTTCTTATCTTGCTATTTCTAGGTTATCCGAACCTAGAGCTAGGTTATCTGAACCTAGAGGCATTTGTGGGAGCCGACCCATTGGACCGTAGTCCCATATAAGCTGTAATAAAACTGCATGTATTGAATAAATGCTTTTATTGCATTTAGCTAAGCTATTAAAATGCCCGTGGTAGCATTTAACTGAGCTACACATTTTATCAAACATATGGTGTGCACTAGTTCACACCCTACATGTAAAAATTCTGCATACGACTAAACTAATGCGTAAAAATCTCAAAAGAGCTACTTATACTGCAGATGAGGGGTTTCTTACCTCCTGCGCTAGATTTCTTACGATTCTAGTCGCTAGTTTTCTGGTGGAGAAGATCCCTTCGGCGATCTCCTTGCGTCTATGCGTTCTTCTCACGGAGAGGAGCGCCCTCGTATCCTTGATATCGCCGGGAGGTACTCCTACGCTCCTCAAGATGGAACCCTAGGTCTCCTTGAGGTTGGCGCCGAGAGATGAGGGAGAAAGAGAGAGGGTCGGCGGGTGAGGTTTGAGGGAAAAACTTTCTCGTTTAAGAAAAATAACAATTCTTCACTTAAATTCCCTATTTATATTAAGTGGGTAATCCGACCCAACTCAAATATAAATATAATTGTTCCCCTTTCCTTTCAGCACGGCCTTGTTGGGTTCACTTGATTACTAAAGCTATCTAAAGGTTACCGGACCCGATAGGTCCCGGGTTCGATTCCCGCTTAAGCCATTTTACGTTTCTATTTATTTTTGCTACTTCCGCTACTCTAAAAATTCTGTAAAAATATCCTAAAATTCCATAAAAATCATAGAAGATTTCTAATATAATTTTGAGAATTTTTCGGGCGTTACAATCCCCCATACCTTATAAAAAGTTCATCCTCGAATTTAGAACAACTTTGGGTACTTCTGTCTCATACTGGCTTCTGTCTCCCAAGTTGCCTCTTCTACTGTGTGACTGTGTCAAATAACTTTTACTAATGGTACTTCCTTGTTCTGCAATTTCTTAACTGCTCGATCTATTATCTGAATAGGCCGACTGTCATAGCTGAGGTCTTCGCAGACTTGTACCGCCTGGGGCTCAATCACCTGGGTGGCATCTGGGATATGCTTCTTCAGCATAGAGACATGAAATACATTATGGATAGCTGACATCTCTTGGGGTAGCTCTAGCTCATATGCTACCTTGCCAACTCTTCTGGTGATAAGGTATGGTCCCATATATCTGGGACTCAATTTGCCCTTCTTCCCAAAACGCATTACTCCCTTCATGGGAGCTACTCTGAGGAATACTGTAACCCCAACTAAAAACTCTAAAGGTTGCGTCGTGTATCAGCATAGATTTTCAGGCGGCTCTGAGCTGTCTCTATTCTCTAGCGGATATCTGCTACTAGATCTTCTGAAGTTCTAGTTCCTACTGCTCACCACTCTCATACCAGCAGATTGGAGATCTACACCTTCGCCTGTAGAGAGCCTCATAAGGTGCCATACCGATAGTGGCACGATAGTGTTGTTGTATGCAAATGCTGTTAAACTCAGATATTTGCACCAACTTCCTGAAGTTTAGGGCACAAGCTCAGAGCATATCTTAGAGTACCTGATTTACTCGCTCCATCTAACCATCTGTCTGAGGATGGAAAGCTGTGCTAAATTGTAACTTAGTGCCCAATGCTGACTGTACACACTCCCAGAAGTGTGACGTGAACCTACTGTCTCTGTCTGAAATAATGGTTCATGGGACTCCATGTAGTCTAACGATCTCCTTGAGATACAACTGAGCTAGCTGCTCCATGGAATAGGATATCCTGATAGCTAAGAAGTGGGCTGATTTAGTTAATCTATCTACTATTACCCAGATGGCGTCAAAACCATTTGTGGTTCTTGGTAGTCCCACTATGAAGTCCATGGAAATATCCTCCCACTTCCATTCTGGGATCTGAATAGGCTGCAGAACTCCTCCTGGTCTCTGGTGTTCTGCCTTGAGCCTTTGGCAGGTCAGACAGGTGCTGACATATCTAGCGATGTCTCTTTTCATCCCAGGCCACCAAAAACGTTTTCTTAAGTCTTGATACATTTTGGTAGAACTAGGATGCATCGCATAAGGAGTCCTGCGTGCCTTGTCTAGGATCTTTCTCCGTAGTTTCTCCTGATCTGGAATACAAAGTCTGTCACCGAAATATACTGCGCCACTATCAGTTATTCTGAACTCTCCACTTTATGGTTCTGCTATCCCTTGCTTGATTTTCTGAATTTCAGGATCCTGTTCTTGAGCTGTCTGGATGTCACCAAGCAGGATAGATGCTAATGTCATAGTAGAGAGCTGCCCCACTATAAGTTCGAGACTGAAATCTGTGATCTCCTTTTGTAGGGGTGGTGACATGGCTACTAGGGATAGTAAGGTAGCACTGGACTTTCTGTTAAGTGCGTCTGCTACCTTATTAGTTTTTCCTGGGTGGTAGAGGATATCTATATCGTAGTCCTTAACCAGTTCTAGCCACCTGCGCTGTCGCATATTTAGATCCTTCTGAGTGAAGAAGTACTTCAAACTCTGATGATCTGTATACGCTCTACACTGAGCTCCATACAAGTAATGTCTCCAAATTTTGAGGGCGAACATAACTGCTAGCTCAAGATCATGAGTAGGATAGTTCCTCTCATAGTCTTTGAGTTGTCGGGAGGCATAGGCGATCACCTTACCATCCTGCATCAGTCCTGCTCCTAGTCCCAATTTAGAGGCGTCACTATAAATATCAAAGTTGTCTGTGTTTTCTGGTAGAGTCAAAATGGGAGCTCACTGAAGCTGTTTTCACAGTCCTCTGTCCACTGAAATTTTCTATTCTTCCTGGTGAGAACTGTCAGTGGGGAGGCTATTCTGGAGAAGTCCTCTACAAATTTTCTGTAATAACCTGCTAATCCCAGAAAGCTTCTGATTTCACTGGCGTTCTTGGGTCTTTTCCAATTACTCACAGCTTCTATCTTACGGGGATCTACCATGATACCATCTTTTGAGATGATGTGACCCAGGAAGGACACCTGATCTAACCAAAATTCACATTTCGTGAACTTGGCGTACAACTGGTTCTGCTGAAGAGTCTGCAATACTATTCTCAGGTGTTCTGCGTGTTCTTCCTGAGTTCCTGAATAGATAAGAATGTCATCGATGAATATGATAACGAACTTATCTAAGTAGTCTCTGAATACCCTATTCATGAGGTCCATGAAAGTAGCTGGAGCATTTGTCACGCCAAAGGGCATGACTACGAACTCATAGTGTCCGTATCTGGTCCTGAAAGCCGTCTTGGGTATATCACCTTCTTTGACTTTAACCTGGTGATATCCCGATCTGAGATCTATTTTAGAGAACACTGCTGCTCCCTTTAGCTGATCAAACAGGTCATCTATTCTGGGAAGAGGATACCTGTTCTTAAACGTGACTTGGTTTAGTGCTCTGTAATCTATACACAAGCGCATGCTTCCGTCCTTCTTCTTCACGAACAATACAGGCGCTCCCCAGGGTGAGTGACTCGGACGTATGAAGCCCTTGTCAAGCAGCTCCTGCAATTGCTCATGAAGTTCCTTCAGTTCGGCCGGAGCCATGCGATAGGGTGCTTTGGAGATGGGATTTGTATCGAGAATGAGTTCTATCTCAAATTCTATCTCCCTGTCTGGTGCTAAGTCTGGTAACTCTTCAGGGAAGACTGCTGGGTAGTCACATACAACTCGGACCCCTTCTAGCTTTTGGTCCTTGTCCTGACTGGTATTGACTACATGCGCTAAAAATCCCGTACACCCTGAATCTAGAAATTTCTGTGCTTTCAAAGCTGAGAGAAATTTCTTAACTCTTCTCTTTGATTCTCCACTGTACTCAAATTGTACTCCTGCTTCAGGTTGGAATATAACTTTCTGTTTACGGCACTCTATAGAAGCATCGTACTTGATCAGGAAGTCCATTCCCATGATGACATCGTAGTTAGCCATATCTAGCACTATCAGATCGCCAAACAGCTCTCTGTCTGCTATAATGACTGGCACTGCTCTAAGCCAGTGCATAGATGCCATAATTTCTCCCGAAGGTAGGGTTGTCAGAAACTGACCACTGAATACCTCTGGGGGTACTACTAATTTTTCGGTGAATGCCCTGGATATATAAGAATGGGTTGCCCCAGTATCGAATAAGACAGTTGCACTTTGCTGTAAAATACTAATCTGACCTGTAACAACTGTCGAGGCATTCACTACGTCCTCTCTGGTGAGTGAGTAGATTCTCGCATTCGTCGTGGCTGAGGGGGCTTCTAATCTGCCCTGGCTAATGTGTGGACCATTTAAAGCCACCTGTATCTGGTGCAACTGTGCTGGCTTGACTTCATACTGAATCGGCTGTGGTGGCGGAAAATTGGTCTTGTTTGGGCATTGTTTAGCCATATGCCCTTCCTGACCACATTCGAAACATTCTCGAGTGCCCTTGCGACAAACTCCTGGGTGAAATTTTCCACAAGTGGAACACTTGGGATAGCTGGGCTGTTTACTAGCCGGTCCCCCTTTTGGGTAACTCCCTGGTTTGCGTTTGTTGCTGGAGTTCCCTTTCCAGTTAGAGCCATGGGAGCTGTGGCCCTGGTGTTTCTGAGTACCTGAGCCTCCCTGACCTTTGGACTCTGAGAGGACTTGCTTCTGCTGTTTGATATTGTTCTGGTAGTGCTCGATGGTCAAAGCACTGCTCACTAGTTCTTCAGTGGTTTGCGGCCTGTGGACGCCGCTGGTCACGTTCATTGCTATTTTCGGTCTTAGCATTTTGAGCATCAACCGGACTCGTTCTTTTTCAGTGCTGACTAACTCAGGGCATAGACGAGCCAATCTGTTGAATTTCTTCATAGCTTCCTCCACTGAAAGGTTGCCCTGGCGAAATTCAGTGAACTCGTCGTAGTGGCGGTTTGTAACCCGCATGTGAAAGAACTCTTCAAAGAATTCTCTCTCGAAGTCAGCCCATGTCATCTGGTTCACTGGGCGCTTCACTTTAATCCTCTCCCACCACATACGTGCGTCCCCTGACAGGCAAAAAGAGGCGCATTTCACTTTCTCATGCTCTAGCCAGTCCAGAAGCTCCATCGTACTTTCCAGTGTTTTGAACCAGGCTTGAGCATCCCATGGTTCACTGGTGCCTGAGAAATTCTCTGGCTTAATTTTCTGCCACTGGATCAGATAAGCTTCCCTTCTTGCCCCTGCTGCTGGGGCTACTGGTGCGGTAGGTGGGACTGGTGGAACCGCTATTTCTGCTGGGGTTGCCAGGTTAGGTTCTGGAGTGACAGTGGGAGTGTTCTGCTGACTAGCCCTTAAGGTGGCTATCTCCTGCTGTTGTTCAGCTAGCTGCTTCTGTAACTGAGCCACTACTGCGGTAAGGTCTGGGGGAGGCACTGAGTTTCCTGCCTCATGCTGGGGCTTAGTAGCTGGTGTCTTTCTAGTTGGGCGTCCTCGTACCATTTTCTAAAGAGATAGAGGACATACATGACTAAGGCAATAATGTTTATATAACTACTACTACTATCATGTTAGGTACTATCATCAATTAACATGCTACAGTATCTATAAACATAAAAGAAAGAATATAATAAAGTGAGAGACGTTTCCTTACTTGGAAGCTGCAGGTTCAATGCTGATGTGCGTGTAGGAAGTATGAAACTTTTGCTCTAATACCACTCTGTAACGACCCGCCTCCTACTGACTAGGCTGCGAGGCCGGACCGTCACATTATGCTGTGCTAAGCTATATCCATGACCATCACTAAGTCTAGGTGCGGAAAGCTGTACCAATTTAAATCTTTGTTAACTGCTATTATAAATTCGGAATTTTATTATCGAACATATGCTAAGGGGTGTAATCTAAGATATACATGTCATCTATTACATCCCCTATGGTCAAGGATTCTAAATAGGGGTTTGTAGCTAATATCAGGCCTCCCAATCGATCAGTGGATCGATTGGAATGGCCTGATCGATCCACTGATCGATTTAGGTGGCTACTGTATACGAAAACTTTGTTTGGATCGATCAGTTGATAGATCCAGACTTGTTGATCGATCCAGTGATAGATTCAGCACGCTACTGTGCACGAAGGAATTTCTGGATCGATCGACTGATCGATCCAGACTTACCAATCGATCGGAGGATCGATTCAGCAAGGTTCTGTTCACTGGAATCAGGCCCGATCGATCGGCTGTTTGATTGAACTGAATCAATCGATCGGCTAATCGATCCTGAGACCTTCTGTTTGCGTATAACAGCTACCCAATCGATCAACCGATCGATTGGGAAGCCTCCAATCGATCGGCTGATCGATTGGCGATTTCTGATTTCGCAGCTGAGCTCTGATTTCAGCACTGATTCGTGCCTAAATCACATACATCAAATCTATAAGCATGAGATAAAACTACTAGGCATGACATTACTCTTGGAGTGCTATCTAATATCAAACTGAATGCATACTACACAAACAGTCTAAAAGGTAGAGAAGTAACTAAAATTAGAAATGCTAAGTTTCAAGTTCGCTAGTTTCCAGGCATCTTTATTCCATGTTCCTTATTCCACACACATCTTCATTGCATTGCCCTCCAGCCTCCGCTAGTCCATCTTTCCTTTACCCTTATCTGCAGTATAAGGAAAAGAAGTATCTGTAAGCTTTCGCTTAGTAAGAAACCATCTACCTCACAAAACATGCATACGATGGAATCATGCTTTTAAAACATGCTATTTGAAATACATGCTGACATGCTGAATATAAATACTGAAGTTATTAGTCATGTACGCTAAAACATGACATCAAAACTAGTCATGGAACATCAAGAGCTAAGCATGAAACTATCACATGTATCAATGGAAAGAAACTAAACTGATATAACACTGAGCTGAATTGAACTAAGCTAATACTGAATTTAAATCATGTTCACATAACTGATTGTGAAATTTTGAAAAACTATTTATAATAATAGATCGAAATACTAATCATGCTGCTGATTGGCCCGACAACTGTACTTGCTGTGCGCGCATCCCTAACTAGACCCGAGGTAGCAAATCCCAAATCTAGTAGGGTTACTAGGTTATCTAAACCTAGGGACGACTATGGGAGCCCAACCCAATGGACATCTAGTCCAGTACAGTGTCACTGCTGAAAATAAAATACTGGTTATAACTGAATTTTTCTTATCTTGCTTTTTCTAGGTTATCTGAATCTAGAGGCGACTGTGGGAGCCCACCCATTGGACCGTAGTCCCATATAAGCTGTAATAAAACTGCATGTACTGAATAAATGCTTTTATTGCATTTAGCTAAGCTATTAAAATGCCCGTGGTAGCATTTAACTGAGCTACACATTTTATCAAACATATGGTGTGCACTAGTTCACACCCTACATGTCAAAATTCTGCATACGACTAAACTAATGCGTAAAAACCTCGAAAGAGCTACTTATACTGCAGGTGAGGGGTTTCTTACCTCCTGCGCTAGATTTCTTACGATTCTAGTCGCTAGTTTTCTGGTGGAGAAGATCCCTTCGGCGATCTCCTTGTGTCTATGCGTTCTTCTCACGGAGAGGAGCGCCCTCGTATCCTTGATATCGCTGGGAGGTACTCCTACGCTCCTCAAGATGGAACCCTAGGTCTCCTTGAGGTCGGCGCCGAGAGATGAGGGAGAAAGAGAGAGGGTCGGCGGGTGAGGTTTGAGGGAAAAGCTTTCTCGTTTAAGAAAAATAACAATTCCTCACTTAAATTCCCTATTTATATTAAGTGGGTAATCCGGCCCAACTCAAATATAAATATAATTATTCCCCTTTCCATTCAGCACGGCCCTGCTGGGTTCACTTGGTTACTAAAGCTATCTAAAAGTTACCGGACCCGATAGGTCCCGGGTTCGATTCCCGCTTAAGTCATTTTACGTTTCTATTTATTTTTGCTACTTCCGCTACTCTAAAAATTCTGTAAAAATATCCTAAAATTATAGAAAAATCATAGAAGATTTCTAATATAATTTTGAGAATTTTTCGGGCGTTACATGTTTATTGTAGCATGCTTAAAGAAGTCAGATTTGCTTTCCTTTGCTTTGTTTTTATAGCATGTTCAATTAGTTGCAATTCCCTATTTGTTAGATATACTTACAGTGTTCTAGTAAGCTCTCTTAGGGGATTATGAGAAGTTATGAGTAGAGAAAAGACCAAGGTCTAGTTAGAAAAGATAACAAGTAATTTAAAGTAAGAGGCTAGTACCCGACTTCCAAGGTTGTCGTTAAACAAATCCAGGTGACCAATTCCAAGGTCTTGGCCCTGGTGAGACCAAGGTCTTTACCCTCATAGGACTGGAGACTCGCTACCCCAGTCTCTATTAGAGAGCGCATTTGGTACTAAGCTGGGCCCAAGAAAGAGAAGAACAAAGTTAAATATTAATTTCAAGTATAAGGCTATAGGTAAATGAAACAAGTATCACCTATGTTTAGAACTAGCAAAGTTTAACTCTTATAATTCTAAGCATACAGTATTGGTTTTCATTTGCTTTCCTTATGAGTTTATTGAGCATGATTAGATTTATTTCCAGCATGTAGATTTATTCTTGTATATCATGAGTATGCAGATTGTTTTAGTGCTTTGCTATTAGATGAGCATGTGTAGCTTTTCTTTTTAGCATTTCAGTTTTAGCATCCTTTGTATTTTATGCACTTTCAAGTTTTTGTGAGATAATTTAGTACTTACTAAGCGTTTCGCTTATAGATTTATTTTTCCTCCTACCGAAGATAAAGGAAAAGCTAAAGTATAAAGAGGAAGGCGACAAGGAGGATACGTGATGAGGGGTGTGTGATGCCAGGACTATGGAGAGATCTGGGAAGTTTTGAGTTTTCATGTTTAGTGGATAAGAAATAGTTGAGTTGTACTTTGTGGTTTATGTCATTTGAGATTGTATTTTTATTTCTTGTTTTATTGAGTTTATTCGTGTCTTAGATTGCATGCTGTGATGAGTCTCTGTGTAATAAGTAGTTATTTTAGTGTTTGACACTTATTAAACTGCATGAGTGTTTGATACATGTTCCAGCTGCCTGTGGCTGAAGTATATATTTATGTATCTCAGTTTATGGTCACCGGTACAGGGGAGACTTTGCCGAAAATTTTCGGTAGAGACTCCTCGTGGTTTCGATCATACCGATTAAGTAGAGTAATAGATAAGTAACGGTCGTCCTTAGAGAGTAGTAGTATAGATAAGAAGGGTGGTCGTTACAGTTGGTATCAGAGCAGTTCCCATTCTCCAGCATCACACACACATCAACATCAGCCTTACCGTCTTCAAGTAAGAAAGTATTTAAGTTTTTTTTTTTAATCTTTTTATGCTTTCTTTATTATTTGCAGTATGGAGTAATCGCTTATATATATGCGCTTTAGTAAGATAGAAGTTTGTTTCTCTTTTATTCATATAAGTATGTTTAGAAAGGATAGAGAAGATACCAACTCTTTTTTTTTGCATAATTAGATGTCAAGAAAAGGACGTCCTCGTACTGTTCGTACTGAGAACCAAGATCAGGAGAATGAAGACCTTAGATCAACTGAGCACAATCTCTCTGAAGTTGTTGCCCAACTCCAGAGACAAGTAGTAGAGCAGCAACAAGTGATTGCCAATCTGATGGCCAATCAGCAGCCAGTTCCTCCCACTCCTCCAACCATCAATGTGGAGACTCTAGTGGTGACTGAAGTTCCACCAGCCACCCTGGAAGTCGCCACAACACCTAGAAGACAAGAAGCATACCTGATACAGTGGCTGAAGCTGAAGCTAGAAAGTTTCTCAGGCACGACTGAGCCCTGGGATGCTCAGGCTTGGTTCAAGACACTGGAGAGCACCATGGAGTTACTTGACTGGCCAGAAGTCGAGAAGGCCAAGTGTACCTCCTTCTGCCGATCAGGAAATGCTCGTATGTGGTGGGAGAGAGAGTTAAGAGCAAGAGTGTAGTCAATCAGATGAGCTGGACTGACTCCGAGACAGAGTTTCATGAAGAATTCTTCCGCCAACAGATCACCAATAAGCATTATGAAGAGTTTATAGAATTCAGAAGGTGAACCATCTTTTGAGTTCATGGGAGTACCAAAGAGGAAGACCCAGAAATTTCTCTCCTCCCTAACAGCTCACCAGATGTTAGTTAAAGGATGTACTAGTTTTCTTGCGTACATTGTGAATACAGAAGAACAAGAAAGACCCAAGTAAGAAGATGTTCGGGTAGTCTGCGAGTATCTAGAGGTATTTCCAGAAGAGCTACCTGAACTACCTCCTAACAGAGTAGTGGAGTTTGAAATTGAATTGGTTCTTGGTACTGGTCCAATTTCAAAAGCTCTGTACCGAATGTTTCTAGTAGAGCTGAAAGAGTTACAAGAACAACTCCAGAAGCTGTTTGACAAGGGTTTCATCCGCCCTAGTCATTCACCATGGGGAGCTCCGGTGTTGTTCGTCAAGAAGAAGGATGGATCTATGCGGATGTGCATAGATTATAGGGTTCCGAATCAAGTGGCAATCAAGAACAAGTACCCATTTCCCAGAATTGACGACTTATTTGATCAATTGAAAGGGGCAACAGTGTTCTCCAAGATAGACCTGCGCTCTGGGTACCATCAGTTGAAAGTGAAGGAAAGTGATATACCTGAAGAGCTTTCAGGACCAAATACAGACACTATGAGTTGCAGTCATGCCTTTTGGTGTGACTAATGCACCTGCAGTCTTCAGGGACTTGATGAACAGAGTGTTCAGAGAATACCTTGACAAATTTGTCATCGTGTTCATCGACGACATTCTAGTCTATTCGAGAACCCCAGAGGAGCATGCCACGTACTTGAGAATAGTCCTGCAGACCCTACAGCAGAAACAACTTTATGCCAAATTCTTGAAGTGCGAGTTCTGATTAAATTAGGTGGCGTTTCTAGGCCACATTATTTCTAGAGAAGGCATCCAAGTGGATCCAGCCAAAATAGAAGCGGTCAACAACTGGAGCAGACCCAAGAACGCCAGGGAGATCAGAAGCTTCCTTGCTTTAGCTAGGTACTACAAGAAATTCATGGAGGACTTTTCCAGGATAGCTTCTCCACTAACGGCCTTAACCAGGAAGAACAAGAAGTTTAAATGGTCAGATAAATGCGAGTAGAGTTTCCAAGAGCTCAAGAAGAGACTGACCAGTGCTTCCATTCTGACAGCCCCAGAAAGTGACAAGAGTTTTGACATCTACAATGATGCTTCCAAGATGGGCCTAGGAGCTGTTCTCATGCAAGAAGGAAAAGTTATAGGTTATGCTTCCAGACAACTCAAAGACTATGAGAAGAACTACCCCACTCATGATCTTGAGCTGGCAACAGTGGTCTTTGCACTGAAACTCTAGCGACACCACTTGTATGGAGTTCAGTGCAGAATCTTCACAGACCATCAGAGTCTTAAGTACTTCTTCACTCAGAAGGACTTAAACATGAGATAATGTAGGTGGCTAGAGTTGGTCAAAGACTATGATTGTGAAATCCTCTACCACCCTGGCAAAGTTAACAAAGTCGCAGATGCACTAAGCAGAAAATCCAGTGCATCCCTGATGTCTTTGTCATCATTAGCCCTACCACTGCAGAAGGAGTTGTCAGATTTTGGTATGGAAATTATTTATGGGCAACTCTCTGCATTGACCTTAGAGTCAACCCTGCTCGAGGATATACAGAGAAATCAAATTGAAGATCCAGACATCCAGAAGATCAAGCAGGGGATACAAAAAGAAGATACAAAGTTTCGAGTATCAGACAGTGGAATTCTTTATCAGGGGAACCGTCTTTGTGTTGCCAATGATGAGGAATTAAGGAGGAAGATTCTAGAAGAAGCTCATCGTACACCTTACTCCATGCATCCTAGTTCTACCAAGATGTACCAGGATGTGAAACAGAGGTTCTGGTGGTCTGGACTCAAAAGAGATGTAACTAAATATGTCAGTACCTGCCTGACATGTCAGAGGGTAAAAGCAGAACACCAGAGACCAGGAGGAGTTCTACAACCTCTTCCAATACCAGAGTGGAAGTGGGAAGACATATCCATGAACTTCATAACAGGTCTTCCAAGAACTACAAATGGATATGACGCTATATGGATAATAGTGGACAGATTGACCAAGTCTGCCCATATTCTAGCCATCAAGGTATCTCACTCTATAGAGCATATGTTAAAGAGGTGATCGACTTCACGGAGTTTCTAAATCTATCGCTTCGATAGAGATGGGCGCCCACCTCTCACTTTGGGAGTGTGTCGTAATGCACTAGGCACCAAATTAAGTTCAAGATGCTTTCCATCCTCGGATCGATGGATAGACAGCGAGTAAATCAGATTTTAGAAGATATGCTCGAGCTTGTGCACTAGATTTCAAGGAAGTTAAAGTATCCATAGTGAATTTGCTTACAACAAGACCATCGTGCCACCATCGATGGCACCATACGAGGCGTCATGGCAAAGTGCATCACCTATTTGCGGCAAGAAGGTGAGAGAAAAGAAATGGAAGTAGAGTCGACATTCTGACAGAGTCGAGATGAGACTACTCGTGCTATTCAAGATCGACAGAATCGAGACGCTGCAGAGAGATGAAGAGTTATGCTGACACATGTCGTAGGCCACTTGAATTCCAAGTAGGGGATTCAGTCTTTTTCAAGGTTGCTCCAATGAAGGGAGTGATGAAATTTGGCAAGAAGGGCAAATTAAGTCCTCGTTATGTAGGACTTTACCTGATCACAGAAAGGATTGGAAAAGTAGCTTACAAGCTGGACATACCACAGGACATGTCAGCAATACATAATGTATTTCATGTCTCTATGCTAAAGAAGTGTATTCACGACCCTAGTCAATTGATTCAGCCTCAGACAGTGCAGATCCAAGAGGATCTTAGCTACGAGAGCAGACCTACACAGATAGTGGACAGAGAAGTTAAGAGATTAAGGATTAAAGAAGTGCCACTAGTGAAGGTCATCTGGAAGAACCAGAAACACGAGCAAAGTCACTTGGGAACGTGAGGACAGTATGAGACAGAAATATCCAGAACTATTTTAAGTTCGAGTACAAACTTTTTATAAGGTATGGGGGATTGTAACGACCCAACTTTCCCTATCTCGAGTTCTAAATGTCCTTAAAAATATTTGGAAATACTTTTAAAATATTCTAGAGATTTTTAGAAATTTTTAGAGTATTTTTATGTAATTTTTGGAGGTCGTTTGGTATTTTTACTAAACGAAAGAAGGTTCGACAAAAATAATGTTGAAGCCAAGATTCGAACCGTGGACCTCGGACCGAACCCGACCTTAACCGAATCCAGCCAGCCAACTATTCCGCGACCTTTTTGTTAACATATAGAGAACAAAATTTATATAAGTAGTAGAAGTTAATAACAGGAAATAATAGGAAGAAAAGGGTTGCAACCGAGCTTTGAACCCACGAGCCGAGCTTTAAGCAGAACGCAGCCAACCAAGTGTTCACGCGGCCGTTGTTGAATAAGGAAAGAGCGACAAATATTTAAGGTATAATAAGTAATAAAAAACCCTAAGTATAAGGATTTAATCCTTTTCCTGCGCCCGACGCGAACCCTAAATCCCGTTTTCCCTTTCTTCCTCCCGTGACGACGTCGTTTCCCTTCTTCGAGCGATTCTTCTCGGGCGAAGGGTTAGGGCTCCTCCTCGCGGGCGACGGCAGCGAAGAAGCAAGGTCATCCCGTCGAGGAGGGCACGCAGACAGGAAGGGATCGTTGAGATTTTCACCTCCTCCGAACCCTAGACCATTCCGTCGGCTGTAAGTGCAAGAACAAGGGTAATTACTACTCACCTGTGGTAGGAGTTGCTCCGAATTTAGGGTTTTCTGTTTCCTTGCTTTCGGATTTTGCTGTGCCGAGTGGATTTATATGCTAGGGCTTTTCTTTCTATGCTCTGATTATCTAGCCGAATTGCCAAGGTTGGTTTGTTTCCTTTCTCCAATTAATATGAACGATGTATGTTTGCAATTATGGAAGTGCCTTAGTTTAGTCTATGTAGCCTTGTATTGTTCGGATTAATGAAGCTGGTAAGGTTCAGATTTTGTTCTTGCTATGCTATCATGTTCTTCTATATCTTGTATAGTTCTGGATTCTTATGACTGGTAAAGTTAGGTGTATTTTCCCAGTTTTATTTGTATTTCTGTAACCACGAATAATCCTCTAATTCTAGCATGTAGTTCATGTTTTAAGCATGTCTGTAGCACTTCAATGTTGTATCCTTGCATATCTACCTACTGCCCATAAATTGTAGCAAGTTTGCTTTCTTTTGGGCCATGCAGATGGGCATAAACAACCCTTGATCTTTAGCATTTCAAGTTTAGGTAATCTTGGTTAATTAGTAGGCATGATCAGCAGGTTATCTAAGTGGCAATATTAGTTTTTGGTGCTATTCTTGAATATGAGCAGCCCTCCACGAGCTTACTGTTTGGACCTTCCTGTGCTAACTCAATAAGGTCGATCAGTCCTAATTTCCAGCATTTCAGTTCTGAGTTCCTTGTTTTCCTTGGTTAGCATGAACAACCTTGTTATAACAATTCGGAGTTAGCTTATTTTGCTACCTTATCTAGCATTCCAGTGTTTGGTTTCTTTGCATTTCAGTTGCTTAGTTTCCTTTGCATTTCAACATGTAATTCAGTTTCAGAATTTCACAGTTTTGTTTTAAGCAGGAAAGTTTCTTAAATAAGCATGAGTAGTTCCTTATCCAAGAACAACCCTTTATTTAGTTAGAATGGATTTAGCATTTTCCTTGCTACTCAAAAAGGCAAGAACAACCTTTATTTAAAGCATGTAGTGTTAGTTTCTTGGTTTTCTTGGACATGAACAGATTCTTTCTAAGTATTGAAGATTTAGATATTTCCCCTACTATGCATCCTAGGTTGTTTTGATTTCCCTGTTAGTTCGACAGGTATAACCAGCCGACCCTTTGGCTGTGCAACATCGATTCCTTTGTTTTGTTGTCATTTACCTTTAGCTGAGCATGGTTTGTGTTCATTTTTCCTTAGCCGAGCATGAGCAGTTCTCTTAGATTTATGTTTATTGTAGCATGCTTAGAGAGTTCAGATTTGCTTTCCTTAGATTTATGTTTATTGTAGCATGCTTAGAGAGTTCAGATTTGCTTTCCTTTGATTTATGTTTATTGTAGCATGCTTAGAGAGTTCAGATTTGCTTTCCTTTGATTTATGTTTATTGTAGCATGCTTAAAGAAGTCAGATTTGCTTTCCTTTGCTTTATTTTTATAGCATGCTCAATTAGTTGCAATTCCCTACTTGTTAGATATACTTACAGTGTTCTAGTAAGTTCTCTTAGGGATTATGAGAAGTTATGAGTAGAGAAAAGACCAAGGTCTAGTTAGAAAAGATAACAAGTAATTTAAAGTAAGAGGCTAGTACCCACTTCCAAGGTTGTCATTAAACAAATCCAGGTGACCAATTCCAAGGTCTTGGCCCTAGTAAGACCAAGGTCTTTACCCTCATAGGACTAGAGACTCGCTACCCCGTCTCTATTAGAGAGCGCGCATTTGGTACTAAGCCTGGGCCCAAGAAAGAGAAGAAGAAAGTTAAATACTAATTTCAAGTATAAGGCTATAGGTAAATGAAACAAGTATCACCTATGTTTAGAACTAGCAAAGTTTAACTCTTATAATTCTAAGCATACAGTATTGGTTTTCATTTGCTTTCCTTATGAGTTTATTGAGCATGATTAGATTTATTTACAGCATGTAGATTTATTCTTGTATATCATGAGTATGCAGATTGTTTTAGTGCTTTGCTATTAGATGAGCATGTGTAGCTTTTCTTTTTAGCATTTAAATTTTAGCATCCTTTGTATTTTATGCACTTTTGAGTTTTTGTGAGATAGTTTAGTACTTACTAAGCGTTTCGCTTATAGATTTATTTTCCTCCTACTGAGATAAAGGAAAAGCTAAAGTATAAAGAGGAAGGCGACAAGGAGCATGCGTGATGAGGGGTGTGTGATGCCAAGACTATGGAGAGATCTGGGAAGTTTTGAGTTTTCATGTTTAGTGGATAAGAAATAGTTGAGTTGTACTTTGTGGTTTATGTCATTTGAGATTGTATTATTATTCCTTGTTTTATTGAGTTTATTCGTGTCTTAGATTGCATGCTGTGATGAGTCTCTGTGTAATAAGTAGTTATTTTAGTGTTTGACACTTATTAAACTACATGAGTGTTTGGTACATGTTCCAGCCGCCTGTGGCTGAAGTATATATTTATGTATCTCAGTTTATGGTCACCGGTACAGGGGAGACTCTGCCGAAATTTTTCGGTAGAGACTCCTCGTGGTTTCGATCATACCGGTTAAGTAGAGTAATAGATAAGTAACGGTCGTCCTTAGATAGTAGTAGTATAGATAAGAAGGGTGGTCGTTACATTAACGTCGCCGCTCGACTGTCTTCGAGGTGGGGTTTTTATAGTCGCCGCTTTGACTCTGGTGTTTAACGTCGCCACTCAATGGTCTTCCGGACGGATATTTATAGTCGTCGTTTGACTCTAGGGTTTAACGTCGCCGCTCGACGGTCTTCAAGGCGAGGTTTTTAAAGTCACCGCTTCGACTCTGGGGTTTAACGTCGTCGCTTGACAGTCTTCTGGACGGATATTTATAGTCGTCGTTTGACTCTGGTGTTTAACGTCACCGCTCGACGATCTTCAAGGCGGGGTTTTTATAGTCGCCGCTTCGACTTTAGGATTTAACGTCGTCGTTCGACTCTGGGGTTTAACGTCGCCGTTCGACAATAATTTTCTAAACCCTTGCTTTAGATTTTAATTCTACAGTCGAAGGACATAGAAAAAATGGAGATTACACGACATTAGTTACATCAGCGCACCTTTCATCCAGCTCGGTATGGCTGGAGGTGGATTGCACTCCATGGACGCTCTAGCCTCCACCCGTCTTCGTCTTCCAGGTAATAAGCGTCTGATCGGAGCTTTTCCACGACCCTGAAGGGTCCGGCCCAAGGAGCCTCCAGCTTGATGACGTCGCCGACTGGCTTCACCTTCTTCCATATGAAGTCGCCGACTTGAAAGGATCTAGGTATTACCTGCATGTTGTAGTTCTGATGCATCCTCTGTCAGTAGGCCGTCAGCCGAATGGCTACTTTGCCGCGCGCCTCGTTCACCAAGTCTAGCTCCAGGAGTCTTCGCTTGGCGTTGTCCTCGCTATACTGCTGCACCCGATCGGATTCATCTCTGACTTCAACAGGGACAACTGCTTCACCTCCATAAACCAAGTGGAACAAGGTCACCCCCGTTCCCTCCTTGGGAGTCATGCGGATTGCCCATAGCACGCCAGGAAGCTCGTCCGCCCAACTGCCCCGGACATAGTCGAGCCAAACTCAAAAAATTCACAGAATCTCCCGATTGGCAACTTCAGTTTGTCCGTTGCTTTGGGGATATGCTATAGAGATGAAGGCTTGCCGAATCCTGTATCTCTCGCACCATTCTTTGAGCCGCTGTCTGGAGAATTGTCTTCCGTTGTCGGAGACGAGCCGACGCGAGATTCCGAACCGACATATGATGTGTTTCCAGATGAATTCCTTAACCATCTGCTCGGTTATTCTCGCGAGCGGCTCATCCTCGACCCATTTGGAGAAGTAGTCCACTGCGACGAGCAGGAACTTTCGTTGGTCGGTTGCCATGGGGAAGGACCCCACTATATCCATGCTCCACTGGTCGAACGGGCAGGATACTGCGGCGGCCTTCATCTCCTCCATGGGTCAGTGCGAGAGGCTGTGGTATTTCTGGCAGGACAGGGAGGTGGACACTATCCGAGCGACATTTGCTTGGAGGGTCGACCAAAAATATCCGGCCAGCAGTATCTTCCTTGCCAAAGACCGACCGCCT
Organism: Zingiber officinale; assembly: GCF_018446385.1. NCBI lineage: Eukaryota > Viridiplantae > Streptophyta > Magnoliopsida > Zingiberales > Zingiberaceae > Zingiber > Zingiber officinale. Next base: position 96,081,884 of record NC_055994.1, on the reverse strand, counting down.
GAGTGTCCTCCACAAGTTCCTTGATGCACCTCCCGTAGAATGTAGTCGATGTCCTCTGGCCCGACTCATTTGAGTAGGGGTCGGGAGAAAGCTTTCTTGTACAGCTGATCCCCGATCAGCGTGAATCTACCTGCTCTCCTTCTCAATAGCTGGGCTTCCTCCCGATCGGACGACGTAGTTCCCGCTTGCAGGAACTCTATCAGCATTGTCCTCTAATTGTTTGGGAAGGTAAGTCCTTCCATTCGGTCGATGTACACCATCAGAGATACTTGCTCGATCGGCTGCGATATAACAATTGAGGATAAGGAGCTGGCTAGCTTAGCCAGCTCGTCTGCCACTTGGTTTTCCGTTCGTAGTATCTTCTGAATAACCACCTCCCAAAAGTTGGTCTTTAGCTTCTCAAAGGCCTCAGCGTAGAGCTTGAGTTGAGTGTTGCTTATATCGAATGCCCCGGTGAGTTGCTGAGCGGCTAACTGGGAATCTGAGTGATCGCTCCGACATGCCAAGCGGCTTGTAAGCCTGCTATGAGTGCCTCGTATTCGGTCTCCTTGTTGGTTTCCCAATATTCTAATCGAATGGACAAGTGCATCCGTTCCTCCTGGGGGGAGATCAGTAGTACACCGACTCCGCTTCCTTGCCGAGTGGACGATCCATCCACATATATCTTCCAAGTGGCTTCTGGCTCGAGATTATGTACTTCAGTGACAAAGTCCGCCAAGGATTGTGCCTTGATGGCCATTCGGGGCTGATACTGTATGTCGAATTCGCTAAGCTCTGTTGTCTACTTAATCAGCCTCCCGGACGCCTCTAGATTGAGAAGGACTCTAACCAGAGGGTTGTTGGTCATCACTACGATCATATGCGCGAGGAAATATGGGTGAAGCCTCCGAGCGGCGAGCACCAAAGCAAAGGCAAGCTTCTCAAGACCAGTGTAGCACAATTCATCATCTTTTAAAATATGGCTCAGGAAATACACTGGTTGTTCCTCACCGTTCTACCGTACTAACGCCGAGCCAACAGCGTGCTTGGTTGAAGACAAGTAAATGCGGAGCGACTCATCAGTAGTTGGCTTAGCTAATACAGGCAAGGAATTCAAATATGATTTTAGTTCGTCAAACGTCCGGTCGCACTCTTCATCCCATTGGAACTTTGTAGCTTGGCGCAGTATCTTGAGGAAAGGAAGGCTCCGGTCGGCAGACTTGGAGATGAACCGAGATAAGGCAGTTATCCGACCGGTGAGGCGCTGAGCTTCTTTCAAATTCCTTGGCAGCGACATATCTTGCAGCGCCTTCACCTTACTGGGGTTTGCCTCGATGCCCCGCTCGATGACTATATAGCCGAGGAATTTTCCCCCCTTTGCGTCGAATAGGCACTTGCTCGGGTTCAGCTTGATTCCATATGCGCAAAGCGTCTGACAATTTTCTTCTATATCTGCACAGAGATCAGCGGCTCGAGGAGACTTGATGAGTATATCATCAACATATACCTCCATATTTCGTCTGATCTGCTCCCGGAACACCCTATTCATGAGCCGCTGGTAGGTAGCTCCGGCATTCTTTAGCTCGAACGACATAACGTTGTAACAGTAAGTGTCATCCGCCGTGATGAAGCTCACCTTCTCTTGATCCTCTCGAGCGAGCGACACTTGATGATACCCCTGATATGCATCCAACATGCATATTAGCTCGCACCCTGCTGTGGAGTCCACCATCTGGTCGATCCTTGACAATGGGTAGAAGTCCTTTGGGCAGGCCTTGTTGAGGTCCCGAAAGTCAATGCAGACCCTCCACTTGTTGCCAAGCTTCAGGACCAACACCACATTCGCGAGCCAGCTCGAGAACTGGACCTCTCGGATGTGGTCGGCTTCTAGCAGCTTCTCTACTTCAGCTCGGATGATCTGATTCTGCTCGGCGCTGAAGTTCCTTATCCTTTGCTTCACCAGTCTAGCGTCCGGTCGGACGTGGAGCTCATGCTGCGCTACGCTTGGGGAAATGCTGGGTAGTTCATGGATGGACCAGGCGAAGACATCATGATTTTGCTAAAGACATCGAATCAGCTCGGCCTTCTGCTCAGCTTGTAAGTCAGCCGCTATGAAAGTCGTTGCCTCCGACCGGCCAGGGTGTATTTGCACCTCCTCTTTTTCTTCATAAACTAAAGTAGGAGGTTTCTCAGTTATGGCGTTTACCCCGAGTCGGGAAACTTTCTGAGTGGACTTAGCCTCCGCCTTCACCATCTCGACGTAGCAGCGCCGAGCAACCAGTTGATCTCCTTTGACTTCTCCGACCCAATTCTCCACGGGGGAACTTGATCTTCTGGCAATAGGTCGAGACTACCGCCCAGAATTCGTTGAGAGCTGGTCGGTCCAGAATGACGTTATAAGCTGATGGGGCGTCCACGACGATGAAGGTGGTAGTCCTGATCCTTCGGAGCAGCTCTTCTCCGAGTGATATGGCCAACCTTGTATGACCGATCGGCTGGACCTCATTGCCGGTGAATCCATACAAAGGGGTCATCATCTGTAGCAACTCGGCCCGATCGATCTAGAGCTGGTCGAAGGCCTTCTTGAAGATGATGTTGACCGAGCTCCCTGTGTCAATAAATATACGATGAATAGTGTAGTTGGCGATTACCACACGGATGTTGAGGGCGTCTTCGTATGGCACTTCAATCCCATCAAGATCCCTGGGGACAAAGCTGATTTCGGGCCCGTTCGCTCTCTCTTGGCTGCATCCTAAAGCATGGATCTCCAATCGCCGAGCATATGACTTTCCGGCTCGGTTGGAATCTCCGCTGGTCGGTCCGCCATCTATGATGTTGATCTCACCCCGAGCGGTATTGCTTCGGTTCTCCTCCTCCCGAGTGGATTGTCTGATTCGCTCGTGTGAGGCTTGGGCGTGGTCATCATTCCTCGCTTGATGATGCTGCTACCACTCGGGTGACCGCTTGGTCTCCTCTCACCGTCCGGCATTCGGCCGCCTATATCGCAATTCGAGGGAAGGCGATCGGCGGCGGTAACTCCTGGGAGTCGGCTGAGCGACCGCAGGGACTCCGCGACAGTCACGGGTGTTGTGGGTTACCGATTGATGGAAGGTACAGAATATAGGAGTCCATACCTTTCCCTTGGGCCTTGACCGTTCGGCAAACACGTGTTGGACGGTGTGTGGCCTAGCTTCCTGATGCAGTCGTGTTACATCGGCTCGGGGCCCTCTCAGAGGTTGGTGGCTGACGGGCGGCCTTCGTTTGGTGTGCACCGATAGTTCTGATGGTGCTTCTTTCCTTCGAGCCGCTTGAGCTTCCTCCACGTTGATATACTCGCTGGCATTCTTCAGCATATAGTCGTAATCGCAAGACGGCTTCCTGATGAGCGAGCGGAAGAAATTCCCATCGATAAGCCCTTGTGTGAAGGCATGCATCATTGTTTCAGACGAGACCGTGAGGAAGTCCATGGCCGCCTGGTTAAAGCGTTGATTGTAGGCCCATAGAGTCTCTCTTGGCCCTTGCTTCATAGAGAACAGACTGACGCTAGTCTTTTGATAGCGCCTGCTGCTCGCGAAGTGGTGGAGGAAGGTCGTTCGGAAGTCCTTGAAGCTCTGAATCGACCCGCCCGGCAATCTCCGAAACCAGCTTTGTGCCGAGCCGGATAACGCAGTGAGGAAGACTCGGCACTTGACTCCATCTGTGTATTGATGAAGGGCTGCGGCGTTATCGAACTTACCGAGGTGGTCGTCTGGATCAGTCAACCCATTGTATTCGCCGATTGCCAAGGGTGCGTAGTGCCTTGGCAGAGGATTCTGTAGAATCACCTCGGAGAATTGGCGGTTGATCCGTTCGGGGGATGAGTCGGCTTGGGGCGCTTTGCCTTTTCTCACATCCCGAGCGGGAGCTTCGTCTGATGAAGACTGGTCTCGATTCGCTTGAGCAATCTCGGATGACATATGGAACAAAGCCCAGTGGAATGGAATCGGGGCGAGCGGTGCCTCTACTCGCGTTCCGGTCGGACCCTTGTTTTGCCCCCATATGGAGAGTTGTTCCGGTCGGTCTTCATGCGCCGCTCGGCCTCCAGATGCTGAGGTTGCTTGTTGCGCCATCCGATTGGCTAGCGTCTTCTGTTGCTGCTCTATTATCGGAAGACTGGTCTCGATTGGCTAGCAATCGCGTTCCGGTCGGTCTTCTGTTGCTTGTTCCGGTCGGTCTTCATGCGCCATCCGATTGGCTAGCAATCTCGGAAGACTGGTCTCGATTCGCTTGAGCAATCTCGGATGACATATGGAACAAAGCCCAGTGGAATGGAATCGGGGCGAGCGGTGCCTCTACTCGCGTTCCGGTCGGACCCTTGTTTTGCCCCCATATGGAGAGTTGTTCCGGTCGGTCTTCATGCGCCGCTCGGCCTCCAGATGCTGAGGTTGCTTGTTGCGCCATCCGATTGGCTAGCGTCTTCTATTGCTGCTCTATTATCTTGGTCGCTCGCGCTTGTATGAGCGCGTCGAGCTCCTCTTGAGAGAGCGTCACAGTATGTTGACGTCCAACTTCTTCCATCTCCTTGGCTCGAATTCAGGTGCGTTCCCACAGACGACGCCAAATTTGATCATGTTCGAGAGCTAAGTCGATGGACGCTGGGGATGTGGCGCTCCTGTTAACTGGTCGAAGACTCCGAAGATGTAGATCTCCTGCTAACGTGGATCTGCAAACACAACGCCGAGTCGGGGAGGGGTTCCCCGGCGATGCCCCTCCGATGCTCAAGTAAGATTTTCGGCGGAAAAGAGTAGAGCAAAGAAGAAACGAGTGTTGGTTGCTACTCGGAAAACCTAATGGTTCCACTGTACAAAAATTTTGTATAAAGGTCTGAACCTTTTCCTAGCTACCATATGTTCTTTTAAATTAAACTTGGATCACCTGCGGAACTTAACACGTTTGATCCAAAGTTTAATCTATTTGTTCTTTTAGGTTTAGACTTGGATCTCCTGCGGAACTTAACACTTTCGATCCAAATCACCTAAGTTATTAATTCTATTAAATATTAATTTTCAAAATTGGCTTCCAGTTCTGACGTGGCGAGGCACATGACCTTCTTGGATATGGGAGCAACCACCACCGACTAGACAAAGTTTTTTAAGGAAAGTTAATATTTAATTTCCTTAAATAACTTTAGGTCAACCGAAAAGAACAATCAAATCACAAGGAAAAAAAAACAAAGAACACAACATCGAAAATAAATTCGAAATACTAAAATCGTATGCCTCTTGTATTTGGTATTATTTCCAAAAATAACTAGTATGATGCGGAAAGGAAAAATACTAGTTATACCTTTTAGAAAGACCTCTTGATCTTCTACCGTATTCCTCTTCTAACCTCGGACATTGTGTGGGCAACGATCTTCCAAGATGAGGACCACCTAGCACCTTCTTCTTCTTCCTTCAAGTTTCGGCCAAGCACCAAAATCCAAGGATGAAGAACTTTTTCCACCAACTAAGCTCCAAGGGATGCAAGCTTTCTCTTCTTCTTCTTCTTCTTCTCCAAGTAGTATCCGGCCACCACAAGAGCTCCAAGCAAAGAAGGATTTCGGCCACCACAAAGAAGAAAGAGGGAGAGAAGATGGTCGGCCACAACACAAAGGAAAAAGAGGGAGAGAATAATAGAGGTTGTGTCTCATGAAGGCACCCTAACCCCCTCTTTTATATTCCTTAGCTTTGGTAAATAAAGAAATTTAATTACAAAAAAATTTTCTTAACTTTCCTTGACAACAATTAATTAAGAAAAATTAAATAAAATTTCCTAATCAATTATGTCTTGGTCGGCCACATCAACAAGAGCAAACAAGACAATTTCAATTAACAATTAAAATTCCTTATTTGTCTTCGAAAATTTTTAAAAAATAAAATTTCCCTTTAAAATCCCTTCATGGTTGATAAAAAGAAATTTCTATAATTTTAATTTTTCTACATGTGAATAATTTATAAAGAAGAAAAATAAAATATCTTTCCAATCTACAAATAAGGAAAGAGATCTAATCTCTTTCTTTAATCTTTTGTAGATCCTTTTAAAAGAGATATTTTAATTTTAAATCTCTCCAATAAATTATATCTTTCACATAAGAAAATTTTAAAATTAAAATTCTTTTTAATTTAATGGGGGCCGGCCACCTAAGCTTGGGTTCAAGCTAGGGCCGGCCACCCATGAACCAAGGCTTGGCCGGCCCTAGCTTGAACCACAAGCTAGCTTGGCCGGCCCCTACATCTTGGGTACGAAGGTATAGGTGGGTATAGTACTCTATAAATAAGAGGCTACGATAGGGACTGAGAGGAGGAATTGGTTTTGGTCTCCCGATAAAATTAAGCATCCCGTGTTCGCCCCGAACACACAACTTAATTTTATCAATAATAATTCATTCCACTAGAGAACTATTATTGAACTACCGCACCAATCCCAAATTACATTTTTGGGCTCCTTCTTATTATGAGTGTATTAGTCTCCCTGTGTTTAAGATGTCGAATGTCCACTAATTAAGTGAGTTACTGATAACTCATTTAATTAATATCTTAATCCAAGAATAGTACCACTCAACCTTATCGTCATGTTGGACTAAGTCCACCTGCAGGGTTTAACATGACAATCCTTTTGAGCTCATCTTGGAGACATTATCAAGCTAGATACTAGGACACAGTTTCCTTCTATAATCAACAACACACACTATAAGTGATATCATTTCCCAACTTATCGGGCTTATTGATTTATCAAACTAAATCTCACCCATTGATAAATTAAAAAAATAAATATCAAATTTATTATATTAGGATTAAGAGCATACACTTCCATAATAACTGAGGTCTTTGTTCCTTTATAAAGTCAGTATAAAAGAAACGACCTCTAATGGTCCTACTTAATACACTCTAAGTATACTAGTGTAATTATTTAGTTAAGATAAACTAATTCCTAATTACACTATGACCTTCCAATGGTTTGTTCCTTTCCATTTTGGTCGTGAGCTACTATTTATCATTTATAAGGTACTGATAACATTATCTTCTGTATGTGACACCACATACTATGTTATCTACAATATAAATTAATTGAACAACTACAAACAAATGTAGATAATTTGACCAAATGTGATTCTTTATTCATAATAAATGTTTACAAAAGCTTAGGCTTTCAGTATACACTCTAACAATCTCCCACTTATACTAATGACTAAGCTGTCATATCTTCTGCCATACATCTGATTCTCATTCTCTCCACATGCTGATCAAAAGCTTTTGCCGGAAGGGCCTTAGTGAAAGGATCTGCCAGGTTATCTGCTTATGCAATCTTGGCGATGACAACTTCTCCTCGCTTCACGATATCTCGTATCAGGTGGTACTTGCGCTCTATATGTTTACTTGCCTTATGGGCTCGTGGTTCCTTCGAGTTTGCAACTGCACCGCTATTATCACAATAAATTGTGATGATTTTGGGCAAACCAGGAATCACATCTAAGTCCATTAGAAAGTTCCTGAGCCATACTGCTTCTTTAGCTGCCTCAGAGGCTGCTACATACTCAGCTTCCATGGTTGAGTCTGAAACGCATTTCTGCTTAACACTCCTCCATGTAATGGCTCCACCTCCTAAAGTAAACACATAGCCTGATGTAGACTTACTGTTGTCCCTATCTGATTGGAAATCTGAATCCGTGTAACCCACAGGGAGCAAATCGTCTGCTTGGTAAACTAGCATATAATCTCTAGTCCTTCTCAGGTACTTTAATATATGCTTTACCGCAGTCCAATATCCTTGTCCAGGGTTACTCTGATATCTGCTAACCATGCCCACAGTAAAACAGATATCAGGTCTCGTACATATCATTGCATACATTAAGCTTCCTACAGCCGAAGCATAAGGAACTGCTTTCATGTCCTCTATCTCCTTTGATGTCTTCGGAGACATCTTTTTAGAAAGAGCTACTCCATGCCTAAAAGGTAAGAAACCTTTCTTGGAATCCTGCATGCCAAAACGAGCAAGGATTGTATCTATATATGAAGCTTGGGACAGACACAACATTCTTTTATTGCGATCCCTTATAACTTTGATCCCAAGAATGTGTGCACAATCTCCTAAGTCCTTCATATCAAATTGTTTGGACAACCATACCCTTACATCCGATAATACCTTGACATTGTTGCCAATTAACAAAATATCATCTACGTATAGTACAAGAAATACCACCACGTTTCCGTTACACTTCTTGCATACACAAGACTCATCCGGACACTGAATAAATCCATATGACTGGATTACTTCATTAAATCGGATGTTCCAAGACCTTGAAACTTGCTTTAGTCCATAAATGGACCGATTGAGCTTGCACACTAGATGCTCTTTGCCTTTTTCAATAAACCCTTCTGGTTGCTTCATATGGATGTTCTCCTCAAGACTTCCATTAAGGAAAGCTGTCTTGACATCCATTTGCCAAATCTCATAATCCATATGAGCAGCAATGGATAAGAGTATCCGGATAGACTTAAGCATGGCTACCGGCGAAAAAGTCTCCTCATAGTCGATTCCCTCTTTCTGAGTGTATCCTTTCGCAACAAACCTAGCTTTGAAGGTTTCTACCTTCCCGTCTGTCCCTCTTTTTCTTTTGTAGATCCACTTGCATCCAACGGCTTTTACACCATCAGGTGGTTCTACGAGCTCCCAGACCTTATTAGAGTACATAGACTCTATTTCAGAATTCATTGCCTTTTGCCAAGATACTGCATCTATATCTTGGAGTGCTTCGTCATATGTTCGGGGATCAGGTTCATGTTTACCCGGGATTAAGTCCGAACACTCTCCCAAAAACATGAATCTATCAGGCTGCCTAACAACCCTCCCACTACGACGAGGCACAATCTATGGTTGTGTATCATGTGTGATACGTGTTGCAGTCTCTTGTGGTACTTCATCTTGTACTGTTGGTACTGAAGTAGACGTGCCCTCTCTAAGTTCTTCTAAAACAACTTTACTACTGGGCTTGTGATTCATTATATAGTCTTCTTCTAAAAACTGGGCATTGGTGCTAACAATGACCTTCTGGTCTTTAGGACTATAAAATAAACCACCTTTCGTTCCTCTGGGATACCCCATAAACACACAAACTTCTGTACGAGATTCTAACTTATCAGCATCTGGTTTCAGCACATGTGCTGGACTACCCCAAATCCGAATATGTCTTAGACTGGGCTTTTGTCCATTCCACAATTCTGTGGGAGTAGAAGAAACTGATTTAGAAGGTACTAAGTTCAGAATGTACACTGCTGTTTGCAGAGCGTATCCCCAAAACGAATTTGGTAATTCTGAATAACTCATCATCGATCTAACCATTTCCATAAGAGTCATATTCCTTCGTTCTGCCACACCATTCTGTTGGGGTGTACCAGGTGCAGACAGTTGGGATTGAATCTCGGCCTCTGATGAGTAATTCCTAAACTCTCCTAAGAGGTATTCGCCACCACGATCAGACCGTAGTGTCTTGATACTTTTACCTAGTCGTTTCTTCACATCAGCCTTGTACTCTTTGAACTTATCAAAGCACTCGAACTTGCGGCGCATTAGGTAAATGTATCCGTATCTTGAATAATCGTCTATAAAAAAGATAAAATATTCAAAATCACCTCTTGCCTGGACAGACATAGGACCACACAAATCAGAATGAACCAATTCTAACACTTCTTTGGCTCTATACCCCTTGGCCTTAAAAGGCCTCTTGGTCATTTGACCTTCCAAGCAAGATTCACAAGTCGAAAAATTTTTCAACTCTAATGAACCCAAAAGTCCATCGGCTATAAGTCTCTGAATCATACTTAAGTTAATATGACCAAGCCTTAGATGCCAAAGATATGCTTGGTTCATTTTCGAAGGTTCTTTTCTCTTATTTGAGTTAGAAGATGAGTTATAAATTTTCATGTTTTGCTTTGTGGGAGAAATTGGATTTAAAGTATACAAATTGCCAACTAATGTACCAGAACAGATAATCACTTTATTTCTCTTAATAACTACATCGTTACTAAAGGAAACTGAATATCTATCAAAAAATAGTTTAGAAACTGAAATTAAATTCTTTCTAAAACTGGGTACATAAAGACAATTTCTTAAAACCAAATTTCTATTCCTATTAAAAGATAAGTAGACATCTCCCACTGCAACAGCCGCCACTTTAGTAGCATTGCCCATGTAGACGGTAATCTCTCCTTCAGTTAGTCGTCGGGTTTCCTGGAACCCTGCAAGGAATTGTAAACATGATCAGTGGCTCCCGTATCTACACACCAAATACCACTAAACATGTTTCAACAACTAGAGCATGAGATATACCTTTGTTGTTCTGATTCCTACGAGGACAGTCCGCCTTCCAATGCCCTGACTGCTTGCAGATGAAGCACTTGCCCTTCGGCTTCTTCATTCCAGCTTTAGGTCCTGTACTCTGAGATTTATTCACTTTCTTTGCTGAACCAACTTGTTTCTTCTTCTTCTTTCCTTTCGGTTTAGAAGTAGAACCATTTTCAGCATAGTGAATATGAGAATTGTGATGAAACAAACCTTCTGCTGCCTGAAGTTCTGTCAGTAGTTCCGCCAATGAATATACCCTTTTGTTCATATTGTAATTCAGGCGGAATTGCTCAAAACTTCTAGGTAGTGTTTGGAGAATCATATCGATCTGGGTTTCCCCATCAATTTCTCCTCCAAGGATCTGTATTTCGTTCAGATAAGCCATCATCTTTAGGATATGATCCCTCACAGGAGTACCCTCTTGCATGGTGGCTGTCATTATCTTTCTCATGGCTTCTTGTCTAGAAGCCCGATCCTGATGACCAAAGAGTTCCTTGAGATTGTTCATAATATCATAAGCTGTTGGTAAATCTTGATGCTGATGTTGCAATACATTTGACATTGAAGCCAAAATGTAACACCGCGCCATCTCATCTGCCTTTACCCATTTCTTATGATATTCAATCTCCTCTTGGGTAGATTCACTAGTGGGTGCATCGAGACAAGGCTCAGTCAGTACAAACTTATAGCTTTCAGCAGTAAGAACAATGTCCAGGTTCCTTTTCCAATCTATGTAGTTGGGACCAGTAAGTCTATTCTGTTGTACTATGATGGACAGTGGGTTGAAAGTCATCCTAAGAATCACAAATAACTTTTGGTCAGAACTCTAAATTTAGAATAATATTGATTCCTCAAACAATACTATTTTAAATTAACCAACACCTCAAAACACCGTGAATTTTGTATGCCACGATAGTGTGGACGTATACAAATTCAACATTTGTAAAAAGAGGGTTTTAACCCATTAATTTTATTATCTTGTCAACCTAACTTTTTGACAAATAAAATTAATAGTTGGTATCCTTTGGTCACACAAATAATAGCAGTGACTCCGATGGGGAGGATACTATTAGTTGTGCCTAAGTGTATACCATTACTTGACACTAAGTCCATTAATAAGATTGTGCCCCTTCCGATGGGGAAGATCACACGCTCTTAATTAACTTCCTATAATCATCCAAAATGGAAGTTTGTTCTAATGATCCACAAACAAACTCATCCGATATGGAGGAAGGCACTCAGAGCCAACACGCAAGCTTGTTTGCATCACTTACAAACCAGTAATGGAGACCGTGTAATTTATTTAAAATCTCTCTCCCACTTAGTTATTTATAAATGAGGAATTTTAACTATGCTAGCTTACTAAACATGTATACTAACATGCACACACAGCACAATATAAAAGCAATAAATAGAAAATCTAATTTTCAACTATTATGGCTTTTATCTATGGTTGTCTTCCGTGTGTTGTCATCCCAAGCTGCTGTCATATTTGGCCACCGCCACCGGGTCTAGCTGTCGCATCCATCTTGCTCCTTGTTCTGTTGCGCCTCTGGTCCTCAAAAGGTTCCACGCCTTGCAAGATTCGATCCGCGACATAAATAGAATTTTACATTTTTCGATTCTATATTCCTCGAAGGAATGTACATGTAAACTAGATCGAACATAAAATAAAAAATTTACATCCATCGATCCTATATTCCATAAAAGGAATATACATGTAACTAGATCAAAAATAAAATCCTAATAAAACTAAATACAACTCCTGCTGTATTTTATAATACAATCATGCACACACATATAAATGCCCTTGACATGTCCAAGGGTCCAATCACACACATAATAACTAAAAGTCATAATAGTTGGATCCTGCATCCACAAAGTTAGCACATCCTACTATTAACCTGCCTAAATTATGTATGGCATGTGCATAATTAAACTAATACCAAATACACAGAGGCAAAAACCCTAGCTCTGATACCAATTGTTGGTTGCTACTCGGAAAACCTAATGGTTCCACTATACAAAAATTTTGTACAAAGGTCTAAACCTTTTTCTAGCTACCATGTGTTCTTTTAAATTAAACTTGGATCGCATGCGGAACTTAACACGTTTGATCCAAAGTTTAATCTATTTGTTCTTTTAGGTTTAGACTTGGATCTCCTGCGGAACTTAACACTTTCGATCCAAATCACCTAGGTTATTAATTCGATTAAATATTAATTTCCAAAATTGGTTTCCAGTTCTGACATGGCGAGGCACATGACCTTCTTGGATATGGGAGCAACCACCACCGACTAGACAAAGCCTTTTAAGGAAAACTAATATTTAATTTCCTTAAATAACTTTAGGTCAACCGAAAAGAACAATCAAATCATAAGGAAAAAGAAAAACAAAAGAACACAACATCGAAAATAAATTCGAAATACTAGAATCGCATGCCTCTTGTATTCAGTATTATTTCCAAAAATAACTAGTGTGATGCGGAAAGGAAAAATACTAGTTATACCTTTTAGAAAGACCTCTTGATCTTCTATCGTATTCCTCTTCTAACCTCGGACATTGTGTGGGCAACGATCTTCCAAGATGAGGACCACCTAGCACCTTCTTCTTCTTCCTTCAAGTTTCGGCCAAGCACCAAAATCCAAGGATGAAGAACTTTTTCCACCAACTAAGCTCCAAGGGATGCAAGCTCTCTCTTCTTCTTCTTCTTCTTCTCCAAGTAGTATCCGGCCACCACAAGAGCTCCAAGCAAAGAAGGATTTTGGCCACCACAAAGAAGAAGAGAGGGAGAGAAGATGGTCGGCCACAACACCAAGGAAAAAGAGAGAGAGAATAATAGAGGTTGTGTCTCATGAAGGCACCCTAACCCCATCTTTTATATTCCTTAGCTTTGGTAAATAAAGAAATTTAATTACAATAAAATTTTCTTAACTTTCCTTGACAACAATTAATTAAGAAAAATTAAATAAAATTTCCTAATCAATTATGTCATGGCCGGCCACATCAACAAGAGCAAACAAGACAATTTCAATCAACAATTAAAATTCCTTATTTGTCTTCGGAAATTTTTTAAAAAAATAAAATTTCCCCTTAAAATCTCTTCATGGTTGATAAAAAGAAATTTCTATAATTTTAATTTTTCTATATGTGAATAATTTATAAAGAAGAAAAATAAAATATCTTTCCAATCTACAAATAAGGAAATAGATCTAATCTCTTTCTTTAATCTTTTGTAGATCCTTTTAAAAGAGATATTTTAATTTTAAATCTCTCCAATAAATTATATCTTTCACATAAGAAAATTTTAAAATTAAAATTCTTTTTAATTTAATGAGGGTCGGCCACCTAAGCTTGGGTTCAAGCTAGGGCTGGTCACCCATGAACCAAGGCTTGGCCGGCCCTAGCTAGCTTGGCCGGCCCCTACATCATGGGTACGAAGGTGGGTATAGGTGGGTATAGTACTCTATAAATAAGAGGCTACGATAGGGACTGAGAGGAGGAATTGGTTTTGGTCTCCCGATAAAATTAAGCATCCCGTGTTCGCCCCGAACACACAACTTAATTTTATTAATAATAATTCATTCCACTAGAGAACTATTATTGAACTACCGCACCAATCCCAAATTATATTTTTTGGGCTCCTTCTTATTATGAGTGTGTTAGTCTCCCTGTGTTTAAGATGTCGAATGTCCACTAATTAAGTGAGTTACTGACAACTCATTTAATTAATATCTTAATCCAAGAATAGTACCACTCAACCTTATCATCATGTTGGACTAAGTCCACCTGCAGGGTTTAACATGACAATCCTTATGAGCTCATCTTGGGGACATTATCAACTTAGATACTAGGACACAGTTTCCTTCTATAATCAACAATACACACTATAAGTGATATCATTTCCCAACTTATCGGGCTTATTGATTTATCAAATTAAATTTCACCCATTGATAAATTAAAGAAATAAATATCAAATATATGTGCTTGTTATTATATTAGGATTAAGAGCACACACTTCCATAATAACTGAGGTCTTTGTTCCTTTATAAAGTCAGAATAAAAGAAATGACCTCTAATGGTCCTACTCAATACACTCTAAGTGTACTAGTGTAATTATTTAGTTAAGATAAACTAATTCCTAATTACACTACGACCTTCCAATGGTTTGTTCCTTTCCATTTTGGTCGTGAGCTACTGTTTATCATTTATAAGATACTGATAAAATTATCTTCTGTATGTGACACCACATACTATGTTATCTACAATATAAATTAATTGAACAACTACAAACAAATGTAAATAATTTGACCAAATGTGATTCTTTATTCATAATAAATGGTTACAAAAGCTTAGGCTTTCAGTATACACTCTAACAACGAGAACTGTAGCTATAGTGAAGAAGTGAGCGTACCTCCGTCGAAGTCTGGGGTTCCTTATATAGGGATCCCCAAAGGTGCGTGCACACTCCTCGAGGTGTGCACCCTCCTCAAAGCATACCTGGAATAGACGTGTCAAAAAAGCGTGCCGACGTCATGCCTTAATAGCAAGAGCATATCCCTGACGAAACAGTGGAAGTTTCCACTGTACGATTCTCTGTCTGACTATGTCGTCGATCATGCTTCTTGTCGGCGGTGTTGGTCCCTAGGAAGATATCATCAGCTGCTCCCTTTTATCCTGTACTCGGCCGAGCGAAAGAGCTGCTCGGCTAGCGCCTCTCGGGCAACCCCAAAGCAGGGCTGGTCTGGATGTCCGCTCGGCCAATGATTTGCTGTCCGACTTCGCCTTGTCAGGCTGAGATTTTTTCACATGCCGAGCAGAGGTGAATCCCTCGCTCGGCCGAGCAAGATGAACAGGCTATTGCCCCGTGTACGTTTCTTGAACGTCAGAAGCTCGATGTTTAACAGAGCTATTGAAGTGTCAAATCGGCTGCTCTTCTTGTTGATCCGGATGGTAAGTCGGCCGATTGGACGCTTGCCCCGGACGTTAACCACTTTGACCCTCTGTCGGATGGACCCCACCTTACCACCGGATCAATATGAATTGATTTTTTTATATCTCAATATATTTTATTTTTTATTATAAGGTAAATTAAATATTTATTTAAAACATAAATCCTCTATTTTTTATAAATTCACATCTCGCAAGAGAGGTAGCTACCGCTAATTGATGGGATTCGACAATGTGCACGTACCGCACCGCCTCATACTAATTTAATATATACTTTTTTCTAAGATTAAAAAAATTGATTGATCAGATATTATATGCGGCATCGAATAACAGTATATAAATAGTTCAAAATTATAATTCAGAATAAATATTAGAAACAGTGAGTAGCTGAATATTAGAAACAGCGAGTAGGCATGAACATACAATTAATTCAATATTAATTTTATATAAATTCCTTTTTTATTTTGTAAACAAATTTAATTAATTCAATATTAACTAAAATAAATAAATTTTAATTTAATTCAATTAATTTAATTTTAATAAAACTTTATTAATTCGCATTTGCTGCCTAAGGATCGAGCAATTTTAACGACTGTGCGAGGCAAGAAGATCAGTTGCTGTTTAGGTTGTTGTATATAATCCATACAGAGCATATGCCTTTCAATCATGTACTTTCTTCTTCACTCTAGCATCAAGCTTAATGTTAAGTAGAAAAACAGAAACTCTAAAAAAAAAAAAGGGCGAAAACTGTGAAGTTCTGATCAAAATTTGCAGTCAGAAATTCATACCACAAGTCTAGTACATAGATGAAATTTATATATAAAAGAGTAACGAAAGTCAGTACAATCATTCACGTGTTGCTGAGAGATAAAGAGGCAGCAGCAACTTTAAAGTGAATGCCAACTAGTGTACCCTCCTCAACTAGTGATACTCTCTGCAAATAATAAAAAAACAAAGGGCAGCAAGCAGCTTGTCAAAATGTATGCTACCAAGTGTATTCTCCTCTAAATTGATTGCTTGCAAGGAGGGATTGTGGTATCTCTTTAGCTTATGACATTGTTTTGTGCTGATGTACATTGGAAAGGCAATTTTCTCTGCAAATAATAATAAAACAAAGGGCAGCAAGCAGCTTGTCAAAATGTATGCTACCAAGTGTATTCTCCTCTAAATTGATTGCTTTCAAGAGGGATTGTGGTCTCTTTAGCTTATGACATTGTTTTGTGCTGATGTACCTGCTTCGTATCAAGCACTTGATCGTCCATAGGCAATTACTCTAAACCCACATTTGCCCCCAAAAAAATCATCAAAGAAGTGATATTAATCCCCCAACTAGATTTATACCAAGCCCAAACTGTACAAAATCCTGTAACAAGAAGCATAAAAATTTGATAAGGTTAAAATGAATGCCACCAAGCAGGTTAAGTTCCATTCTTATGTGCATGTTTCAGATCAATATTTGACCTTCCAAAAACACATTCCCTTCCATCCCACAGGAAATGCGTGTGGACCGTTCAAAATTATGTACAAACGATAAAAGAAAAAGAATATAAAATATGGAGTTTAACTTGAGCATATTAATGAGGAAAAACAAGTTTGGCAATATTTTATATTCTTTATACTGTTTAAAAAATTTAAGCTTAATCCATCAATCAGAATTAGCCTCATTGCAGTTGTATTGGTATGCTATACTAGCCTGATCAGATTTAAAGAGCAACGTACCTGGAGTAAGAGGCCAAAATAAAATTGATTGATTTTGAGGTCAAACAACATAATTTGATAAGATAAAAGAGGCCAAAATAAAAAGAATGTGAATGCAAGTGCAATCTCCAATTGATTGCTTTCAAGAAGAATTAGTGAGTGGCAAATAGTTTACAATATTGTTATGCATTGATGTCTGTTTCAAATCAACACTTGATTATCCTTAAGCATATTGCTTTTCTTTCCGCTTAAAATCTAGAATACAGTCCTTCAAAAATATATTGTCTGCAAGGATTAGCAAAACATCAAGTAAAATAATAAGATAATGAACTTTAAGCAACTCAGCAAGAAAAGAGTTTGCGATCACAATTAACTTAGGCAGAATGTAAGTTTAAAATGAATTCCACCAAGTGTAGTCTCCTCAAAATTGATTGATTTTGAGAAGGGATTGCAAGTGGCAGATGATTTCTTTAGCTTATGATATTGTGTTGTGCTGATGTCCTTGTTTCAAATCAGCACTAGGCCTTCCATAAGCAGAAAATCTCAAATTGAGTCATCATTTTGTTTTGCACAAAAGATTAACATAAACATGTAGTAAAATAGTATAACGACTTAGTAAGAAAAAATGTGAGGGTTCGTAATTTATATCAGCAATATTTCAAATACCCTCAGATAGATAATCTATGTCCATCAATCATGATCTGGTTAACAGAAGTGATACGATCTTATACCCCAAACTATAAAGTCAAAATTAAAATAACAAAATGAACTACGAGCTGTAAAATAAAGTTAAAATGAATGCCACCAAGTGTAATCTCCTCGAAATTGATTGCTTTCGAGGAGGGATTGTGAGTGGCAAATGGTGTCTTTAGCTTGTGATTGTAATAGATGCTGATGTGCATGTTCTTATCAGCATCTGACCGTCCATAAGCGCTTTACCATTGCCCCCCAACTTCACAGTTCTAACCCATCAAAGTAGTTTTACAAAAGAAACAAAAAAAAATTGAAGATCTTCATTAACATAAAATCAAATAAACCTCAAGTAACCCAACACAAAAAGTGAAAAAGAGGTGCCGAGAATCAAATCAATCCATCAACTTATCATCGTTAGTAGACGAATACATCGATCCGGCTTCGAAATGCCTGATCATTTCATATCGAGAATGGTCTCTTAAACCGCATCACTTCCTGCATGAAAACCATCGACGAGAAGAAATAAGATGAGGTTCAGCAGAAAAAGAAGAACATTACACCAAATAGCTCGAATAGGAGGAAGTCCGCCGAGACGATCTCCAGTCGAAGCTTTCTGCCCCGCCGCCGAAACAATGGTGTGGTTTCTTCTCTTTGAGTGCTGGACGGGCATTTATAGCGAAGACGAGGAACGAGATGACGGCTAAATTAGGGCAACATGAGGTGAGGTTGGATACCCGCGTAAGACGTATCATGTATGTAGCGTGGATGTGATCCAACGGTCATCTACTCGTCTGAGTGGAATTTCATTCTACCCCAGAATTTATACAACGGTTTTATTTTATCCATTATAAAATATTTTTTATTTAGGAAAACAAATTAAAAGAGCTTCTTTTTTAGTTAAAAAGATACTTCATTTTAAAAAAATATTAAAAGTACCCTCCATTTTTTACATTTACTTCCAAATTGTTCTTCTTTATGTCACTGATATAATAATGCTGTGTACATTTGTTTCTTAATTATCCCTTTTTATAGGACTAATTTAATAATGGTGTTGTAATTTTAGTAAAAATTGCTATGATATGCAATAGTTTTACTAAAATAAAAATAAATACTTATCACTTTCTCTTAATATTTTTTAAATCATTTAATTTTGTGTTGGAAAAAAAAATTAAAGATATAGATTTTCAACCAACCAAACAACCATTTTCAAAAGATGATCTTGTAGCCAAATCCTTCGACTTACTATCTCCATCCTCATCTCACACTTTCCCATTCCAAGGAAGACTGATAGTTAAATCTACCACAAGTCTTCTTTATTTATAGATTAAATTGCTGTCATTCGATTTCATTTCCACAAAACCTCATTACATAACCAATACATTGCTTTTGGATAAACAAGATGGAAACTTCATTTATTCAGGTCGGCAAGCAAAGCAAATACCAACATGAATAAGAGAATCATCAATCAGCTTCCGATAGAATAAAACAAGAAGCCAAATGCCTTCTGAATAAGAATGATATTTTATATTACGGAAACATATGTTTACATACTAATATCACCAAACAATCAGAGAGTTTGAGATGGATTTATAGCGATATTAATATCACAAGGCTCAATATACAATAATTCTGGGGATATGGCACAGGCTATTGAAAGGGAGAGGAAAATTGTGTACAGTAGTAATAGGGAAGCTACAGTCAAGACTAAGTAAAGATCATGACAAAGTGGAAATCACAAGGCTAGGAACAGAACTTGTGCTGATAATGCTCTGAGAAACCAATTCTGGTTTTGTGTTGAACGATGAACTGCTGGTTTTGTTCTACTCGAGGTTGTCCCCTTGATTCATGGATTATTGTTGGACTGAATGCTAGGTTTTCTTTAGTAAAGAAAGAATCCCAGACCATAGGATTGTCTGTTCTTACAGGAGGAGTACCACAAAAGAAACCAGTTTGATCGTCTCCAGTTTCATCCTGAATAAATCAATTTCTATTAGAAACATTGATTGGTAGAAGTAGATTGCACTTGGAAGATAAAGGAGGGAAGGTAGACATAACAGACCTTATTGAAAAATATGTCGAAGAAATTGAGATTGTTATTATCTCCTTGTTGAGCAGGCAAATTGCTGTGAAAGAAGGGAGCAACAATCATTAGCCACATAGTTCCCATGGAAATTAAATGAGAAGTTCAATGGTATCATTTAATTTTGTTACAGCTGTTCTGCAAAGAAAAAAAACATATAGATTGTCTGCCATTCAGGAATAAAACAAATGACTGTAAGCATTAGTAGAAAGGATAAAAATGATACCGCTACCTACAAATCACACAGAAGAAATGAAACTTAGATGATGCAGGCTAACAAAGTCTAATGTATTTGACGCTTTAAAGATGTGCAATCATATCTCAGATTTTATGCTTAAATTCTGAAAATCTCATTTGATTATAAATGGAAGTATCGACAAGAGATACCACTAACAAGCACAGATCAAGAAGATGCATCTTCACTTGCGGAACCAACTACAATGATATTGCAAAAAACAACTCGTCCTTGTTCAAAGTTTATGGCAAGCACAAGAATGATCATGAATAATCATGAACAACAGACTCTAAACAAAAAAACCTTTGTAACATTAAAAAAATAATGGAAATATCCACCAAACAAAAAGATTTTTTTTTCAATATCCAAGATGGTCGTAACTCACCACTTTGCCTTGGAACCCAAACTGCCAACACAATCTAACATGGGAGGGACTTTCACCACATGGCGAGGCTGAGGATAGATAACTTCTACTCTTGGAACCCTTGTATCAAGTAAGAATTCAGTGAACAGCTGTCCAATGCCACAGAGTCTAAGCTGCTGACTCTCCATCTTGAATTCTCCTGCAATACATGTAAGATACATTAGATTAGCATTTGAAGTAGCTGAATATTCGAGACAAAAGAATACATATGTTGCAGATAGCTAAAGCGCTTGGCAAAATTTGTGCTTGGAGCAATAGAATAAGCAAAAAATGTCATCTGAAAATAATAAAAATTGCATATGTTCCCCCTCATGGTAAAGATCAATAATGCAATACAGAAGAAAATTGACATTCACCTCCGATTTGTGAGTTTCAGGGAATGACGCCCACTGTATTCTGATCCAGTATTTCGCACTTAATTGCTTAGAAGTATGTATGCCAAGCCTAAGTCTTAAAAGAAAAGCATGTAGCTAGATAATATTATTGTACTTCAAAACGAGGTTCGATAACTTTCACGGCAATTGACAAGCTGGGTGGAATAATTAAATCCACTATTTGAGTTTCCAACAAAAAGGAGACGGGGAATACACAATTTTTGGGGGGACAAAAATGCTTTTTTTTTCTTACCTGAACACAAGGGAGATAAACACGATGATCCCTATTGTGCAATCCGGAAAAAAAACACTCTTTTAATCCCCTCCCTAGGGAAAAAGAGCAAGAAACAACCTACCCTGCGATTAACCGTCTCGATCCGTGACGACTGGAACCAGATTCGGGCGGTGCGATCGTATTCGAGGTAGCGGATCCAGCAAGGACAAAGTAGGGAAGCTCTAATGGTCTTCGGAAGCGGAAGAGGCGGAGAGAGAGGGAGAGGCGGTGCCGGCACCCATGCTACCGCTTTCCTTCTCTTCTCCCCTCCGAAGGCGGCGGCCACCGTGCACCGCCTCCGAATATTTATTCTTCTGCCAAGATTTAATTTTTCTTAAATTTTTATTTTAAAATTAGACAACTGGTTAGTTCATTTTACAACCCGGTCCAACTCAAATGCAAGTCTTTGCACGTGATCACGGGATCGAGCACGTGTTGGCAAAAACAAAGTTGAAATTGAATAACACGTACATTATTATTATTTTTATGTAATTTCTTATCAGCGCCTGAAAATTCTTTTTACAACCCGGTCCAACTCAAATGCAAGTCTTTGCACGTGATCACGGGATCGAGCACGTGTTATTATTATTTTTATGTAATTTCTTATCAGCGCCTGAAAATTCTTTTTACAACCCGGTCCAACTCAAATGCAAGTCTTTGCACGTGATCACGGGATCGAGCACGTGTTGGCAAAATCAAAGTTGAAATTGAATAACACGTACATTATTATTTTTTTAATGTAATTTCTTATCAGCGCCTGAAAACTGTCAATTATAATTTCACACGTAAATACAAAATACATAATAATTTTAAAAGAAAAAAAAGACGTTTATTATTATTATTTTCATCAAAATCATATTTCATCATATTTTTATTTAAAATACTTATTAAAAAATTAAAGTTGATTTTTAGAATTAATCACGTCTTTTCAAAATTAAAACTTGTTTAAAATTAAAATTGACTACTAATAAATTCAACTGCATCTAATTAGAAATTCAAATTGACTATTTAAAACCATATTAAAGTTAAATATTTTTTAATTTTCATAGTAATCATTCTTAAATTATTATTCTCAAACTCACAATCCAAACATTATCTTTTACTATCATTTCATTCTCTTATTCTCAAATTCATCAACCAAACATCCCCATATATTCAAGTAATTAAGTACTCAATTAATTTTCTCAATAAAACTTTTTTTTATCTTTAGTTGTTAGGTAATTACCTCTTCAATTTTCGTCTTCCATATTTTTCTTTTGACTGTCTTTATACTATCAAAATATTTTCTATATTTTGGTGACTATATTTTTATATGGTATCAAAATTATAGGGTTTAGATATATATGTGACAAGATCCCTTAGTCGAGGGTTCAATCAGTGTCTCGAAATTGGATTCTAATAGATTTGATATGGAGTTATTGAATCAATTCAACTACGAAGTGTGGAGGATTTATATAGAGTCTTATCTTGTTGGTAAAGATTTATAGAATATTGTCAATATACTGAAAAATATTAAAGATTTCAAGAATTGAAAGCAGCTAAATGCAAAGATTGAATTCTTTTTAAAGATTTCATGGACTATTTTATTGGTGCAATATCCCTCAGGTCAAGGTTGACCTGGGTAACCAAGCTGAGTCTTGGTTTGGGTTTAGATGTTTGACAATAAGATATTGATTGAAGAAGAGTCAAGTAGGTCAAGGTTGACTGGATACTTGACTGGGAAGTCCTAACTGGGATGTTAGGCAAAATGAAAGTCCTGGTGAGTGAAGCCAGGCAGAAGAAAAGTCCTGGTGAGTGAAGTCAGGCAGATGGAAATCTTGGTGAGTGAAGCCAGGTGAAAGTCCTAGTGAGTGAAGCTAGGCAGATGGAAATCCTGGTGAGTGAAGCCAAGTGAAAGTCCTAGTGAGTGAAGCTAGGCAGAGTGAAAACCCTAGTGAGTGAAGCTAGGTGAAAGTCCTAGTGAGTGAAGCTAGGCAGATGAAAGCCCTGGTGAGTGAAGCCAGGCAAGGGAAAATCCAGATGGATCAAGGATGATCGGACATCTGGTGCTGGGAAGTCCAAGTAGGTCAAAGGATTGACTGGATACTTGGCATGAAAGAAAAGTCCAAGTAGGTCAAAGGGATTGATCGGATACTTGGCACAGAGAAAAGTCCAAGTGGGTCAAAGGGATTGACCGACACTTGGTGGAGTCCTAGCGGTCAAGGGAGTGACTAGATGCTAGGCATGACATACCAACAAGTCAAGGTTGACCGAATGTTGGTTAGGGATGTTTGGGACTTGGTTTGGACAAAAACCGCGTCGGATCGATCCGTGGATCGATCAGCAGTGGATCGATCGGTGGATCGATCCGGACATTCCAATCGTGAAAGCTTGGATCGATCCGTGGATCGATCAGAGGTCCCAATCGATCGATGGATCGATTGGGACGCTGTCGCGCGATAAGCGCCGGATCGATCCGTGGATCGATCCAGCGCTTATAAGCGCTCGATCGATCCGTGGATCGATCCAAAGCCTCCCGATCGATGGGAACATTCGAATCGATCGGGATCCGACCGTTAGCGTCGTTTATAGCTGCAGGTTCGATGGCTGCAAAAGAACTTCACCGATTCACTCGAGCTCTCGCCTACTCCTCCACAAAGCTCAGATCGCCAGTTCTTGAAGGATCTTGGAAGCTCTCCAAGTCAAGAGGCGGATCAAAGGCAAGAAGAGAAGCTAGGGTTAGAGTTTTCTGTACTCATTGTAAGCTTTGCGCTTGTATTTTGTTTCCCTTTCCTTTCTTCTTGTACTGAGAGTCTTGTAGGGCTTCTCCGCCCTCGGTAGTTACCGAAAAGGAGTGTTTTCATAGTGGAGGGTGCGTGCGTGGTGTGGATCCTTGGACTAGTCACCTCTTGTGAGGTGGATACCAAGTAAACCAACCGTGTTAGCGTTGTTGCATTTGTTTCTGTATTTTCCGCTGCATATTCTTGAAGAAACAAGCAACGCTAAGCAACGACGAGCACCGAGAGAACGCGACGAGCTATTCACCCCCCCCCCCTCTAGCTACTTTTGGTCCTAACAAGTGGTATCAGAGCGAGGCCGCTCTTCACCGGAATCATCGCCGGAAGGGTCAAGCATATCAAGAAAAGCTAGAGGGTGAAGAAGTTGGAGCAAATTCTTCAAGTTCAAGACTGTATCAAGCTCAACTTCAAGATGCAATTCCAAGATGGACTTGGATTTGACACAAGGGTGGCTCCACCATACACATCGGCAAGCTTCGATTCTTGGAGATCAAGAATTGAAAATTTTCTTATGATGGAGATAGAGCAATGGTTTGCTCTCATGGAAGGTTTTGAAGCTCCCACAAATTCCAAGGGCAAAGTACTCAAAAGGAGCAAGTGGAGCAAAGACCAAATTCAAAGATGTGAGGCCAATGACAAAGTGACCAAGCTTTTGGTCAATTTATTGCCAAGCAACATCTTGGAACAAATTGGAGAGTTTGAAGATGCCAAGGAGCTTTGGAGCAAATTGGCAAGAATTCATGAGATCCCCTCCACTGTATCAAATCAAGAAGAATCCAAAGAGGGCGACTCATTGGATCAAGACCAAGAGGAGGACTCCGAGGTTGAGAGATACTCAACCTCCGAAGAAGAGGAAATCCAAGAAGCGTCATCCTCAAGGGAATGCACCGAAGGGAACAAGGAGGGAGCATACTCCTTGTTTCACATTCAAGATGATGAAGCCTCCACCTCTAGGATTGAGGGGGAGCAATCCTTGGTGACACCGGATCAAGAAGAAGAAGAAGCTTCTACATCCGGGTCAAGAGAAGAAGAGGAGGAAGAAGCGTCTACCTCCACAAGTCAAGAAAAACCAAATGGAGGAGCAAGTGCCATCCCTATACAAGAAGGTATAAATGTTTCAATTAAAAATAAAAATCATATAATATGTTTTGAGTGTAGGGAACATGGGCACTATAAGAGCAAGTGTCCCAACTTGGCCAAGAAGAAGGGCCAAGTGGCACAAAGGGCAAGGAGAAGCCCAAGGAGACCACCCCCGGGACAAAGAAGAGCAAGGAGCACATTGTGTGCTTCTTGTGTCAACAAAAAGGGCATTACTGAAGTCAATGCCCCAAGGGGAAGAAGATGGTCAAGGCTCATGGAGGAAGCTCTAGTCAAGGGGGAGCCTCTAAGGTAAAGAAGAAGGTAACATTTATTGAGCCTACTCCTCTACATTATGGTAAAAAGCATGATAGTTCAAATTTATATCATTTTAATGCTATTTACCATGAAAATAGAAAGCATGATAGTGTTAAAGAAAAACATATAGCTTTTCATGCTAAAACTACTACACCTAAGGCTAGGATTGTAGGTAAAAATCTAGGCGTAAACTCTAAGGATTTTAGATACAAGCCTAGAAACAAAAATGCTCATGGGTCAAATACTAAGGACTTAGTGAGAGAAAATCAAGTGTTGAGGTCAAGACTTGATAAAATGGAAAAGACCCTAAAAAGGATGGAAAATATCCTATTAGGGCAAAATGAGCATAACCTAGGTCTAGGAGCACAAAGGTCATCTAATGGCCATAGAGGTTTGGGATACAAACCAAAGGCTAAGAAGGATGTGCCCTCTTACCATAGAGTTCCATATAGTTATGGAACAAACCCTAGGTCTAGTGGTCAAGCCAAAAATACTAGGGAAGTCATCCCTAAGAGTATTTTTGCAATAAATGTGACTAAGACTTCTAAGAAGTCTAAGAAAGTCACAAACAAGGTCACAAGGGAGGTTATCCCTAGAGTTAACCTAGAAAATGTGACCAAGGCTTCTAAGAAGCCCAACAAGGTCACTAGGAAGGTATCTAGGGAAGTTATCCCTAGTGAGTACCTAGAGCATCCAAGGAGCACCAATAGGTGTTGGGTTCCTAGGAGCATCTTCTCTACCCCATAGATGGGTTAGAGAGTGTCAACTCCGATTAGAAGGGTAGTTAACCCAACTTTGAGGAAATTGACACTCAAGGAGCATTTTCAAGGTTTTTGTTAACCTTTGAAAATGAAATGGAATTATTGATGACTCCTTGAAAGAGTAAATGTGCTAAATTGGAGAAGTATTGATTTTATCTTAAATGGCACATATTGGAAAATTAATAAGAACTATCAAGTTGGGTTTGTGGTATGTTCTTAGGCAATTTAAGGCAATCCGGACCTTAAATTTAAAAGTGCTACTCTTGAGGAAAAATGGAATATGCCAACATTTGAGGACATGTTTATTTTAATTGGCATAAATTAATCAAGGGAATAAGAAATGCAAACTTAGGCTTTGGCATTTTCTTGAAGCACTTTAGGGCAATCTAGGGTTTAAGTTTTAGGATTAGCTAAGATTAATGATACTTAGATAGGTAATCTAGGTATATTTTATTTATGCTAAACCATGCCATGATTGTTTGCTCATAATATGCCATGATATCATATTTTATCTTATTTGGATTTTGCATTCATGACTTATCATGAAAAATACAAAAATACCATGTCATGTCATACATACATCATGTAGTTATAGAAATCTTTCTTTTGAAAGCTATTTTATTTTGATGTATGCCATAACATAATCATGCATTAAGTTTAATTCCTTGTAATTAAGGACGAATGGCATTTAACGACACTTATTGACAAGTGACATCCTGGGTGGATGTCTAATATCTCTAAAATGCCTAGATAGATATGCATGATCCCTAGAATAGGGCAAAACCAAATTTTACATCTCACAAAGACCTCTAAGGTGACTTGTATGTGTTTTAGTGCATATTATATACAAGTGAGATGTTAGGATGATGAACAAAGCTCAAGATGTTGATTTAGTGCATTCCTTTGAGTTTTAAATTCATCAAAACACATAGTTATGTGTTTTCTCATCATTGGGAAAGCTAATGTACAAGTCATGTGCATTATGCCCAAGGAACATGATGGGATATTGGTTTTGAAAATGTTTTTAAAATGTTTTTGGAAAACCTTGGTGAAGGCTATCTTTTGATAGTAATCACCATTGAATAGTTAGACACAAACTTGAAGAGAAACACTAAAGTTTTTGCAAGTTTTCAAGTTTGTGTCAATCTTTGAAAATATGAAGTATTTTCATAGAAAACTATTTTTCCGTAATAGTAAATGCCCTAAATAATGTCTACACGAAATTTCATAATTTTTGGATTTTTGTAGAATTTTCTAGGGGTTTCTGAAGTTGACTGAAATGGAATTTCAGCAACTATCAGAGCTCCGATCGATCCATGGATCGATTGGAGTTCCTGAATCGATCCATGGATCGATTCAAACGGCAATTCCCGCGAGCAGAAGCTCGCTGGATCGATCAGCCGATCGATCAGCCGATCGATCCAGGGAGTCTGAATCGATCAGTGGATCGATTCAGCAAGGTTCAATCGATTGGAACCCAACTTCAATCGATCCAAGTTGCTGGTTTTGGCTGGGAAGGCCTGATTTCAGCATCTTTGAACCTATTTGAGTCTAGGTAACCATTCCAAACCCCTTAAATACATTTGTATACATACAAAGGGTGTTTTCATGTTGAAAACAAGGATGGATTGGTTAACGAAGACTAAGTAGAAGTTTAGGTTGAGGTTGTTTCAAATTTTGAATATTTGAACCTCAAAACTTCTAAATTTGGGTTTCCTAATGGTTTAGGGATTCCAAGTCATTGTTGGTGCAATGACAGAAGTTACCACCATGTCTTTAGGGGGAGGGACTCTTTAAAGACATGAAAATTATTTTTCATGAACCTTGGAAGGTGGTTAACCTTCTGTTGTGAACTTGCTCAAGGTTGAGCATTTAAACTTGAAATGGGGAGAAATGGGGAGTGGATATCCTCATTATTTCAAGTGGACACTCATGTGGTAGATAATGCTCAAGGTTGGGTAGTTGTCTACATTGAGGGAGAAGTTAAGGATAAATGAAGGGTATGGGACCTTCATTATCGTGTTGATCACAACGAGTGATGTTGTGAACAACGATGAGCAACTCTTCAGGGGGAGAGTCTTCAACAAATGGATTTGTTGAAGTGTGCCCAGAATTGGAGCATAGGTTGATGTGTGTCCAACGATGGGTTGATGTGTGCCAATAGGGGGAGAATGTATGGTTAAGCTTAGTCCTTCATTACCTATGGGAAGGTCATAGGGGGAGAATGAAAGGACTCATGAAAGGGAGTAAGTTAGGCTTTCATTACCTAGAGGGAGTTTGCCCTCTTAGGGGGAGAATGAAGAGCTTAATTTATGCTTTCATTACCTAGTGGCATGAAGAAGGAGGCTATGAGATTAGCCTAACTTACATATGGGATTGTAAGTGTTATTGTGGTATTGTCAAACATCAAAAAGGGGGAGATTGTTGGTGCAATATCACTCAGGTCAAGGTTGACCTGGGTAACCAAGCTGAGTCTTGGTTTGGGTTTAGATGTTTGACAATAAGATATTGATTGAAGAAGAGTCAAGTAGGTCAAGGTTGACTGGATACTTGACTGGGAAGTTCTAACTGGGATGTTAGGCAAAATAAAAGTCCTGGTGAGTGAAGCCAGGCAGAAGGAAGTCCTAGTGAGTGAAGCTAGGCAGATGGAAATCCTGGTGAGTGAAGCCAGGTGAAAGTCCTAGTGAGTGAAGCTAGGCAGATGGAAAACCCTAGTGAGTGAAGCTAGGTGAAAGTCCTGGTGAGTGAAGCCAGGCAAGGGAAAATCCAGATGGATCAAGGATGATCGGACATCTGGTGTTGGGAAGTCCAAGTAGGTCAAAGGATTGACTGGATACTTGGCATGAAAGAAAAGTCCAAGTAGGTCAAAGGGATTGACCGGATACTTGGCACAGAGAAAAGTCCAAGTGGGTCAAAGGATTGACCGGACACTTGGTAAGGGAGTCCTAGCAGGTCAAGGGAGTGACTAGATGCTAGGCATGACATACCAACAGTCAAGGTTGACCGGATGTTGGTTTGGAGGTTTAGGACTTGGTTTTGGACAAAACCAAGTCTGGATCGATCGATGGATCGATCCGGCTCGGATCGATCGGTGGATCGATCCGACTGTCCCAATCCACGGATCGATCCGTGGATCGATCCAGAGGTCCCAATCGATCAGTGGATCGATTGGGACGCGGCTGCTTCGCGCGATAAGCGCTGGATCGATCCGTGGATCGATCCAGGCGCGTTTCCAGAGCACAGAGGCGCTCTGGATCGATCCGTGGATCGATCCAAAGCCTCCCCGATCGATTGGGAACATTCGAATCGATCGGGATCCGACCGTTGGCGTCGTTTATAGCTGCAGGCGTTCGATGGCTGCGCAAGAACTTCACCGATTCATTCTAGATTCATCACAGCTCCTCCCCAGCACTCTCTAAGCTCCTCACCGCCAGTTCTTGAAGGTTCTTGGAGGTTCATCCAAGTCAAGAGGCGAGTTGCAACGAGAAGAAGAAGAAGCTAGGGTTTTTACTGCATCTCTTGTAAGCTTTTGCTTATTATTTACTACCCTTTCTTCTACTTGTATTGAGAGTCTTGTAGGGCTTCTCCGCCTTCGGTAGTTACCGAAAAGGAGTGTTTATTAGTGGAGGTGTGTGTGTGTGCGTGGATCCTTGGACTAGTCACCTCTTGTGAGGTGGATACCAAGTAAAATCCTATTGTTAGCATTGTTGTAGTTTGTTTCTTTGTATTCCGCTGCGCATCACTTCGAAGAAACAAGCAACGAAGCACGACGAGCACACGCGAAGCTATTCACCCCCCCCCCCCCTCTAACTACTTTTGGTCTTAACAGGTAGTTACCATAAAGGAGAGTTTTATTAGTGGAGGGTGTGTGTGTAGGTGTGGATCCTTGGACTAGTCACCTCTTGTGAGGTGGATACCAAGTAAATCAACCTTGTTAGCGTTGTGTTGTTTGTTTCTGTATTTTCCGCTGCGCATCTTTAAAGAAACAAGCAACGCCAAGCAACGAGCCAACGACGAGCTATTCCCCCCCCCCCCCCCCCTCTAGCTACTTTTCGGTCCCAACAAGTGGTATCAGAGCAAGGCCGCTCTTCACCGGAATCATCGCCGGAAGGGGCAAACAAAACAAGCAAAGTTAGAGGGTGAAGAAGTTGGAGCAATTCTACAAGTCGAAGACTTCATCACAAGAAGCTCAAATTCAAATGGAATTCCGAGATGGACTCGGATTTGACACGAGGGTGCCTCCACCATACACATCTACAAGCTTCGATCTTTGGAAATCAAGGATCGAAAACTTCTTAATGGTGGAGATAGAGCAATGGTTTGCTCTCATGGAAGGTTTTGAAGCTCCCACAAACTCAAAGGGCAAAGTTCTCAAGAGGAGCAAGTGGAGCCAAGAGCAAGTTCAAAGGTGCGAGGCCAATGACAAAGTGACCAAGCTCTTGGTCAATCTATTGCCAAGCACCATCCTTTGCAAAATTGGAGAATTTGAAGATGCAAAGGAATTGTGGAACAAATTGATCAAGCTCCATGAAGAGATCCCCTTCACTGTACAAGATCAAGAAAAATCCAAAGAGGGCGACTCATTGGAGCAAGATCAAGAGGAGGACTCCGAGGTTGAGAGATGCTCAACCTCCGAAGATGAAGTCCAAGAAGAAGCCTCATCTTCAAGGGAAAGCAATGAAGAGAACAAGGAGGGAGCATACTCCTTGTTCCATGAACAAGATGAAGATGAGTAAACCTCCACCTCTAGGATTGAGGGGAGAGATCTTCTTTGACCCCGGAGCAAGAAGAAGTATCCACATCCGGGTCAAGAGAAGAAGAGGATGAAGAAGCTTCCATCTCCACAAGTCAAGCCAAATCAAATGGAGAAGCTTCCACATCCGGAGCTAGTGACATCCCTACACAAGAAGGTATAAATGTTTCAATTAAAAATAAAAATCATATAATATGTTTAAAGTGTAGGGAAAGTGGACACTACAAGAGCAAGTGTCCCAACTTGGCCAAGAAGAAGGGTCAAGTGACACAAATGGGCAAGGAGAAGCCCAAGGAGACCACCCCCGGGACAAAGAAGAGCAAGGAGCACATTGTGTGCTTCTTGTGTCAACAAAAAGGGCATTACCGAAGTCAATGCCCCAAGGGGAAGAAGATGGTCAAGGCTCAAGGAGGCACTAGTCAAGGGGGAGCCTCCAAGGTAAAGAAGAAGGTAACATTTATTGAGTCTACCCCTTTACATTATGGTGAAAAGCATGATAGTTCTAATTTTTATCATTTTAATGCGATTTACCATAAGAATAGAAAGCATGAGGGCATTAAGGAAAAGCATGTGGCCCTACATGCCAAGACTACCCAACCTAAGGTTAGGAAGGTAGATAGACATTTGGGCAAGAACACTAAGGATAATAGATACAAGCCCAAGAATAAAAATGCTTATGGATCAAATGAAAAATCAAATACTAAGGACTTAGTGAGGGAAAATCAAGTCTTAAGGTCAAGACTTGATAAATTAGAAAAGACCCTAAAAGATTGGAAAATATCCTATTAGGGCAAAATGAGCATAACCTAGGTTTAGGGGTACAAAAGTCATCAAATGGCCATAGAGGTTTGGGATACAAACCCAAAGTAAAAAAGGATGTGCCTAGTTATCATAGGGTTTCATATAGTTATGGAACAAACTCTAAGTCTAGAGGTCAAGTCAAGGATACAAGGGAAGATATCCCTAGAAGTATCTTTGTAACCAAAGTGACTAAGACTTCTAAGAAGTCTAAGAAAGTCACTAACAAGGCCACAAGGGAGGCTATCCCTAGAGTTGACCTAGAAAATGTGACCAAGGCTTCTAAGAAGCCCAACAAGGTCACTAGGAAGGTATCTAGGGAAGTTATCCCTAGTGAGTACCTAGAGCATCCAAGGAGCACCAATAGGTGTTGGGTTCCTAGGAGCATCTTCTCTACCCCATAGATGGGTTAGAGAGTGTCAACTCTGATTAGAAGGGTAGTTAACCCAACTTTGAGGAAATTGACACTCAAGGAGCATTTTCAAGGTTTTTGTTAACCTTTGAAAATAAAATGGAATTATTATTTACTCCTTGAAAGAGTAAAATGTGTCTAATGGTGGAAAAATTGATTTTATCTTAAAATGGCATAAATTGGGAAAACCTAGAGAAATACCAAGTTGGGATTTTGGTATTCTCTTAGAAATTTAAGGCAATCCGGGCCTTGATTTATGTGATTATTCTTGAGGAAAAATGGAATATGCCAACATTTGAGGATATGCTTAATTTTTAAGTGGCATAAACAAATCAAGAGAAATAGAAATGTCAATTTAGGTTTTGGCATTTCTTTGAAGCATTTAGGGCAATCTAGGTTTAACGTTTTAAGTTAAAACAAGTGGTATATTTTGAGTTAGCTAAGTGGTTAAGGATACTTAAAAAGAAAATCTAGGTATATTTTATTTATGCTAAACCTTGCCATGATTGTTTGCCCATCATATGCCATGACATCGTGTCTATTTTTGCATTCATGTTTTATTATGAAAAATCCAAAAATACCATGTCATGACATTCATATATCATGTAGTTATAGGATATTTTCTTCTGAAAATTATTTCCTTTTGATGTATGCCATAACATAATCATGCATTAAGTTTAATTCCTTGTAATTAAGGACAAATGATATTTAACAACACTTATTAACAAGTGACATCCTAGGTGGATGTCTAATATCTCTAAAATGCCAAGATAGATATGCATGATCCCTAGAATAGGGTAAAACCAAAATCTCACATCTCACAAGGACTATAAGGTGACTTGTATGTGTTTAAGTGCACATTAGATACAAGTGAGATGTTAGGAAGATGAACAAAACTCAAGATGTTGTTTTAGTGCATTCTTCTGAATTTTAGGTTCATCAAAACACATAGTTATGTGTTTTTCCATCATTGGGAAAGCTAATGTACAAGTCATGTGCATTAAGCCCAAGGAATGTGATGAGATATTGGTTTTGAAAATTATTTTAAAAGACTTTTGGAAAACCTTGGTGAAGGCTATCTTTTGATAGTAATCACCATTGAATAGTTAGACACAAACTTGAAGAAAACGCTAAAGTTTTAGCAAGTTTTCAAGCTTGTGTCAATCTTTGAAGATATGATGTATTTTCATAGAAAACTATTTTTCCATGATAAAGTATGCCCTAAATAATGTCTACACGAAATTTCATGATTTTTGGATTTTTGTAGAATTTTCTAGGGGTGTCTGAAGTTGGCTGAATTTGAAATTCAGCAACTATCAGAGCTCCAATCGATCCATGGATCGATTGGAGTTCCTGAATCGATCCGTGGATCGATTCAGAAGGCAATTCTCGCGAGCAGAAGCTCGCTGGATCGATCAGCCGATCGATCCACACATCCTGAATCGATTAGTGGATCGATTCAGATAGGTTGAATCGATTATAACCCAACTCCAATCGATCCAGGATGCTGATTTTGGCTTGGAAGGCCTGATTTCAGCACTCTAAACCTATTTTAGTCAAGGTAACCATTCAAAACCCCTGAAAATACATTTGTATACATAAAAAGGGTGTTTTCGTGTGGAAAACAAGGATGGATTGGTTAAGGAAGGCTAAGTTGAAGTTTAGGTTGAGGTTTGTTTAAAATTTTGAATATTTGAACCTCAAAGCTTCTAAAATTGGGCTTCCTAAAGTTTTAGGGATTTCAAGTCATTGTTGGTGCAATGACAGAAGTTACCACCATGTCTTTAGGGGGAGGGACTCTTTAAAGACATGAAAATTATTTTTCATGAACCTTGGAAGGTGGTTAACCTTCCGTTAAGAACATGCTCAAGGTTGAGCGTTTGAACTTTAATGGGGAGTGGATATCCTCATTGTTCAAGTGGTTTCAAGTGGATAATGCTCAAGGATGGGCATTTACCTACATTGGGGGAGAATGTAGGGTTAAAGTTAATGAAGGGTATGTGACCTTCATTATCGTGCTGATCACAACGAGTGAAGTTGTGAACAATGATGAGCAACTCATCAGGGGGAGAGTTTTCAACAAGTGAATTTGTTGATGTGTGTCCAAAAATGGGGCATGGTTTGATGTGTGCCAATAGGGGGAGAATGAAAGGGAGTAAGTTAGGCTTTTATCACCTAGAGGGAGTTTACCCTCTTAGGGGGAGAATGAAGGGTTTAACTTATGTATTCATTACCTAGTGGCATGAAGAAGGTTTAGGCTATGGGATTAGCCTAACTTACATGTGGTATTGTAAGTGATAGTGTTGGTATTGTCAAACATCAAAAAGGGGGAGATTGTTGGTGCAACATCCCTCAGGTCAAGGTTGACCTGGTTGACCAAGCTTGAGTCTTGGTTTGGATTTCGATGTTTGACAATACAAG
Organism: Zingiber officinale; assembly: GCF_018446385.1. Taxonomy (NCBI): domain Eukaryota; kingdom Viridiplantae; phylum Streptophyta; class Magnoliopsida; order Zingiberales; family Zingiberaceae; genus Zingiber; species Zingiber officinale. The sequence goes on along the minus strand of NC_055994.1, from coordinate 96,047,498 downwards.
GTTGATTGAAGAAGAGTCAAGTAGGTCAAGGATGACCGAATACCTGACTGGGAAGTCCTAACTGGGATGTTAGGCAGAAGAAAGTCCTGGTGAGTGAAGCCAGAAGAAAGTCCTGGTGAGTGAAGCCAGGCAGAAGAAAATCCTGGTGAGTGAAGCCAGGTGAAAATCCTAGTGAGTGAAGCTAGGTGAAAGTCCTGGTGAGTGAAGTCAGGCAGAAGGAAAGTCCTGGTGAGTGAAGCCAGGCAAAGGAAAATCCTGGTGAGTGAAGCCAGGTGAAAGTCCTAGTGAGTGAAGCTAGGCAGATTGAAAGTCCTGGTGAGTGAAGTCAGGCAGAAGAAAGACCTGGTGAGTGAAGCCAGGCACGGGGAAATCCAGATGGGTCAAGATCGACCAGACATCTGGTGGAAGTCCAAGTAGGTCAAGGGAGTGACCGGATACTTGGCACGAAGAGAAAAGTCCAAGTGGGTCAAAGGGACTGACCGGACACTTTGTGGGGAGTCCTGGCAGGTCAAGGGAGTGACCAGATGCTAGGCATGATATACCGACAGGTCAAGGTTGACCGAATGTTGATTTGAGAGGCTTGGGACTTGGTTTTGGGCAAAAACCAAGAGCTGGATCGATCAGTGGATCGATCCAGGCTTTTCCCAGCGAACAGAAAGCCTCTGGATCGATCAGTGGATCGATCCAGGTCTTTCCCAGCGAACAGAGAGCCTCTGGATCGATCAGTGGATCGATCCAGAGGTCCCAATCGATCAGCCGATCGATTGGGACGCTGCTGGTTCGCGCGATAAGCACTGGATCGATCCGTGGATCGATCCAGGCGTTTTCCCATAGCACAGAGGCGCTCTGGATCGATCCATGGATCGATCCAAAGCCTCCCCGATCGATTGAGAACTTTCGAATCGATCGGGATCCAACCGTTGCGTCGTATTTGAGCCGCAGGCGAGCGTTGTCTTCGGCATCTCTTCACCGATTCATTTCAGATCTTCATCAGCTTCTCCACAGCTCTTCTCAAGCTCAAGATCGCCAGTTCTTGAAAGCTCTTGGAGGTTCTTCCAAGTCAAGAGGCGGATCAAAGCAAGAAGAAGAAACTAGGGTTAGGATTTTTGCTCTCATTGTAAGCTTGTATTTCATTACCTATCCCGTTCTTCTTGTATTGAGTCTTGTAGGCTTCTCCGCCCTTGGTAGTTACCATAAATGAGAGTTTTATTAGTGGAGGGTGTGTGTGTAGGTATGGATCCTTGGACTAGTCACCTCTTGTGAGGTGGATACCAAGTAAACCAACCTTGTTAGCGTTGTGTTGTTTGTTTCTGTATTTTCCGCTGCGCATCTTTGAAGAAACAAGCAACGCCGAGCAACGAGCCAACGACGAGCTATTCACCCCCCCCCCTCTAGCTACTTTTCGGCCCCAACAGAAACTTATGCACTTGTAGGCATACTTGAATCCATCAGGATGCTGCTAACCTATGAATCACATCAAAGATTAAAGTTATACCAAATAGACGTAAAGTCTGCGTTCCTAAATAGGTTCATCAAAGAAGAAGTTTTATGTAAAGTGACCCCCATGATTTAAAGACTTAAACCACCCAAACAATGTCCTTGGGTTAAAGGAAGTCTTATATGGACTAAAACAAGCACATAGGGCCTGGTATGAACGACTATCAATATACCTAATATTTAAGGGGTTTAACCAAAGTCAAATAGATCAAACTTTATTTGTTAAAACCTTAGAAAAAGATATTTTTATAACTCAAATTTATGTAGATGATATAATTTTTTGTTCAACCAATACTAAATTTTTAAAAGAATTTACTAAATTAATGGAAAATAAATTTGAAATGAGTCTAGTAGGATAACTTAATTTTTTTTCTTAGGTTTACAAATAAAACAAACAAAAGAGGAATTTATGTTTTTCAAATAAAATATACTAAAGAATTCATTAAAAATTTTAGAATGGAAATTTTCAAAAATATAAATACTCCTATAGCAACCAATATTAAAATTGACTCTGATTTAGAAAGAAAATCAGTAAACTTAAAATATTATAGAAGTGCAATAGGAAATCTACTATACCTAACTGCAAGTTGACTTGATATTTTATTTGCAGTAGGTATGTGTGCTAGGTAACAATCGTGTGCAAAAGAATCACACCTAATTAATGTAAAAAATACTTAGATATATTAAAGGAACTCTAAACATAGAGTTCTGGTACCCTAGAACTAGCACATTTGACTTAGTTGGATACTCTGACTCAGACTACACTGGGTGCAAACTAGATAGAAAGAGTACAGTCGAAGCTGTCAATTTCTATGTCGGTGCCCAATAAGCTGGTCCAGTAGAAAGCAATACTGTGTTGTTTTATCTACCACTAAAGCAGAGTATATAGCCATGGGAGAATATGTGTATCTCAACTATTATGGATGATACATACTTTAAAAGATTATCAATTAGAATATAAAAATATAAAAATATCAATTGATAACATAAGTTCCATCAATTTAACTAAAAATCCAATCTACCACTTAAGGACTAAGCATATATAGGTAAAGCATCACTTTGTAAGAAATCATGTAGCTATCGGTGATATTATACTTGACTATATTGAGTCCAAGTCAAACCTAGTAGATATTTTCATAAAACCCTTATTTGAACTCGAATCCAGTACACTCAGAAGATAGTTAGACATGTGTTTAATAGAATAGATTTAAAATAAGATATTTTTTTAAAATCATTTCTTCTTTGTTTCTTTAAAAGTCATGTTTTTTTAAAGGTATTTTTCAAAATCAGTATGATTTTAAAATTTAGGATAAATCATTTTTTTTTTCAAAATTTTCAATTTTACTATTATTTTCAAATGTTGGACTTAGCCTAGATCTTTCTCTCTTGAAATCATGTACACATAGGTATCAGCAGAGCATCTCATAAGCACACTATGAATATCTTACTTATGTATGAAAAACACTTAGAATTATATAAAATACATAGAGTATTGTCTGGACTTCAGAACACTTATGTCTGTGCATCAACATAAACCTGGGATATAAATATCAACTCAAATTAATCAAGTTGAGTCATCCTTCTTAGTCAAAATTAACTGGATCACACACTTAACTTTGTTGGGACCGAAAAGTAGCTAGAGGGGGGTGAATAGCTCGTCGCGATCTTCGTGCTTGACGTTGTTTGTTTCTTCGAAGATGTGCAGCGGAAATACAAGAAACAAAAACATACAACGCTAACACTTGGGATTTTACTTGGTATCCACCTCATAAGAGGTGACTAGTCCAAGGATCTACGCACACACACACACACCTCCACTAACAAACACTCCTTTTCGGTAACTACCGAAGGCGGAGAAGCCCTACAAGTTCACACTACAAGAAGAAAGGGAAAGGATACACAAATACAAGCAAAAGCTTACAATGAGTATAGAAACCCTAACCCTAGCTTTCTTCTTCAGCTGTAGATCCGCCTCTTGACTTGGAAAACCTCCAAGAACCTTCAAGAACTGGGGATCTGATCTTTGTGGAGGAGCTCTGGAAGCACTGAAGTGATCAAAGATGAATCGGTGAAGTTCTACCGCAGCCATCGCACGCCTGCAGCTCAAATACGACGCAACGGTCGGATCCCGATCGATTCGAAAGCTCCCAATCGATCGGGGAGGCTTTGGATCGATCCACGGATCGATTCAGAGCGCCTCTGTGCTCTAGGAAAACACCTGGATCGATCCACAGATCGATCCAATGCTTATCGCGCGAACCAGCAGAGTCCCAATCGATCTGCTGGTTCCCAATCGATCGACTGATCGATTGGGACCTCTGGATCGATCCAGAGGCTCTCTGTTCGCTGGGAAAGGCCTGGATCGATCCACTGATCGATCCAGAGACTTTCTGTTCGCTGGGAAAAGCCTGGATCGATCCAGCTCTTGGTTTTTGCCCAAAACCAAGTCCCAAGCCTCTCAAACCAACATTCGGTCAACCTTGACCTGTTGGTATATCATGCCTAGCATCTGGTCACTCCCTTGACCTGCCAGGACTCCCCACCAAGTGTCCGGTCAATCCCTTTGACCCACTTGGACTTTTCTCTTCGTGCCAAGTATCCGGTCACTCCCTTGACCTACTTGGACTTCCATCAGATGTCTGGTCAATCTTGACTCATCTGAATTTCCCCGTGCTTGGCTTCACTCACCAGGTCTTTCACCTAGCTTCACTCACTAGGATTTTCACCTGGCTTCACTCACCAGGATTTTCTTCTGCCTGGCTTCACTCACCAGGACTTCCAATTTGCCTAGCTTCACTCACTAGGACTTCTATTCTGCCTGGCTTCACTCACCAGGTCTTTCACCTAGCTTCACTCACTAGGATTTTCACCTGGTTTCACTCACCAGGATTTTCTTCTGCCTGGCTTCACTCACCAGGACTTCCAATTTGCCTAGCTTCACTCACTAGGACTTCTCTTCTGCCTGGCTTCACTCACCAGGACTTTCACCTAGCTTCACTCACTAGGATTTTCACCTGGCTTCACTCACCAGGATTTTCTTCTGCCTAGCTTCACTCACCAGGACTTTCTTCTGCCTAGCTTCACTCACTAGGACTTCTCTTCTGCCTAACATCCCAGTTAGGACTTCCCAGTCAAGTATCCGGTCATCCTTGACCTACTTGACTCTTCTTCAATCAACCTTGTATTGTCAAACATCGAAACCCAAACCAAGACTCAAGCTTGGTCAACCAGGTCAACCTTGACCTGAGAGATGTTGCACCAACAATCTCCCCCTTTTTGATGTTTGACAATACCAACACTATCACTTACAATACCACATGTAAGTTAGGCTAATCCCATAGTCTAAACCTTCTTCATGCCACTAGGTAATGAATACATAAATTAAGCCCTTCATTTTCCCCCTAAGAGAGCAAACTCCCTCTAGGAAATGAAAGTCTAACTTACTCCCTTTCATTCTCCCCCTATTGGCACACATCAAACCATGCCCCATTTTTGGGCACACATCAACAAATTCACTTGTTGAAAACTCTCCCCCTGAAGAGTTGCTCATCGTTGTTCACAACTTCACTCGTTGTGATCAGCACGATAATGAAGATCTCATACCCTTCATTATCCTTAAACTCACATTCTCCCCCAATATAGGCAAATGCCCATCCTTGAGCATTATCCAATTGAAACCACTTGAACAATGAGGATATCCACTCCCCATTAAAGTTCAAACGATTAACCTTGAGCATGTTCTTAACAGAAGGTTAACCACCTTCCAAGGTTCATGAAAAATAATTTTCATGTCTTTAAAGAGTCCCTCCCCCTAAAGACATGGTGGTAACTTCTGTCATTGCACCAACAATGACTTGGATTCCCTAAAACTTTAGGAAACCCAATTTTAGAGGTTTGGAGGTTCAAATATTCAAAATTTGAAACAAACCTCAACCTAAACTTCAACTTAGCCTTCCTTAACCAATCCATCCTTGTTTTCCACACGAAAACACCCTTTTTATGTATACAAATGTATTTTCAGGGGTTTGGAATAGTTAACTAGACTAAAATAGGTTCAAAGATGCTGAAATCAGACCTTCCCAGCCAAAATCAGCATCTTCGATCGATTCAGTCTACTTGGATCGATCGGCTGATCGATCTAGCGAGCTTCTGCTTGCTAGAAATGCCTTCTGAATCGATCCACTGATCGATTCAGACACTCCAATCGATCCATGGATCGATCGGAGCTCTGATAGTTGCTGAATTTCAAATTCAGCCAACTTCAGAAACCCCTAGAAAATTCTACAAAAATTCAAAAATCATGAAATTTCGTGTAGACATTATTTAGTGCATACTTTATCATGGAAAAATAGTTTTCTATGAAAATACATCATTTTTTTCAAAGATTGACATAAGCTTGAAAACTTGCTAAAACTTTAACATTTTCTTCAAGTTTGTGTCTCACTATTTAATGGTGATTACTATCACAAGGTAGCCGTCACCAAGGTTTTCCAAAAGCCTTTTAAAATAATTTTCAAAACCAATATCCCATCACATTCCTTGGGCTTAATGCACATGACTTGTACATTAGCTTTCCCAATGATGGAAAAACACATAACTATGTGTTTTGATGAACCTAAAACTCAAAAGAATGCACTAAATCAACATCTTGAGTTTTATTCATCTTCCTAACATCTCACTTGTATCTAACGTGCACTAAAACACATACAAGTCATTTTATGTGTCTTTGTGAGATGTAAAATTTGGTTTTGCCCTAATCTAGGGATCATGCATATCTATCTAGGCATTTTGTGGATATTAAACATCCACTTAGGATGTTACTTGTTAATACCACTTGTTGACAACACTTGTTGAAAACACTTGTTGATAAATGTCATTTGTCCTTGCTTTTAAGGAATTAAACATAATGCATGATAATGTTATGGTATACATCAAAATGAAATAACTTTCAAAAGAAAGATTCCTATAATTACATGATGTATGTATGACATGACATGATATTTTTGTATTTTTATAATAAGGCATTAGTGCAAAAATAAAACATGATGTCATGACATATAATGGGCAAACAATCATGGCAAGATTTAGCATAAATAAAATATACCTAGATTATCTATCTAAGTATCCTTAATTTTAGCTAATCCTAAAACTTAAACCCTAGATTTGCCTAAAGTGCTTCAAGAAAGTGCCAAATCCTAACTTGACATTTCTAATTCTCTTGATTAATTTATGCCAATTGAAATTAAGCATATTCCTCAAGTGTTGGCATATTTCATTTTTTCACAAGAGAAGCACTTTAAATTAAGGCTTTTTGCCTTAGATTATTAAGAAAATACCAAAATCCCAACTTGGTATTTCTTATGTTTTCCCAAATTGTGTCAATTAAGATTAAAATCAATATTTTCAATTTTTGGCACATTTTACTCTTCCAAAGAGTAAATGTAAATCCATTTCATTTTCAAAAGTTAATAATAACCTTGAAAATGCTCCTTGAGTGTCAATTTCCTCAAAGTTGGGTTAACTACCCTTCTAATCGGAGTTGACACTCTCTAACCCATTTATGGGGTAGAGAAGATGCTCCTAGGAACCCAACACCTATTGGTGCTCCTTGGATGCTCTAGGTACTCATTAGGGATAACTTCCCTAGATACCTTCCTAGTGACCTTGTTGGACTTCTTAGAAGCCTTGGTCACATTTTCTAGGTCAACTCTAGGGATAGCCTCCCTTGTGACCTTGTTAGTGACTTTCTTAGACTTCTTAGAAGTCTTAGTCACTTTGGTTGCAAAGATACTTCTAGGGATATCTTCCCTTGTATCCTTGACTTAACCTCTAGACTTAGGGTTTGTTCCATAGCTATATGGAACCCTATGGTAAGAAAATACATCCTTCTTGGTTTTAGGTTTGTATCCCAAACCCTTATGACCATTGGATGACTTTGATATTTCTAGACCTAGATTTTTACCCTTAGACCCTTGTGTTCCATTTGTGATTTTTCTAAGGGTCTTCTCTAATTTATCAAGTCTTGACCTCAAGACTTGATTTTCCTTCCATAATTCCTCGACCATAAAATTTTCACTAAAATCATGATTTTCTTCTTCTTAGACACATACCTAGAATCCTTAGAGTTCTTGCCTAAGTTCCTATCTACCTTTCTAAACCTAGGTGTGGTAGTCTTAGCATGATAAGCTACATGATTTTCTTTAATTTTATCATGCCTCCTATTTTCATTGTAAATAGCATTAAAATTATATAAATTCGACCTAGCATGCTTTTTACCATTTTGCAAGGAAATAGGCTCAATAAAAGATACCTTATTTTTTACCTTGGAGGCTCCCCCTTGAGTTGAGCTTCCTCCATAAGCCTTGACCACCTTCTTCCCATTAGGGCATTGACTTCGGTAATGCCCCTTTTGATTGCAAGAGAAGCACACAATGTGCTCCTTACTCTTCTTTGTTCAATGTGCTCCTTACTCTTCTTTGTTCCGGGGATGGTCTCCTTGGGCTTTTCCTTTCCCTTTAATGCCACTTGGCCCTTCTTCTTGGCCTATTTAGGGCATTTGCTCTTGTAATGCCCATGTTCCCTACATTCAAAGCATATAATATGATTTTTATTATTAATTGAAATGTTTATACCTTTTTGTGTGGGGATGACACTTTCTCCTTTGGATCCGGAGGTAGAAGCTTCCTCTTGATCCGAAGATGATATTCCTCCATTTGATTTTGCTTAACTTGTGGAGGTGGAAGCTTCTTCATCCTCTTCTTCTCTTGACCCGGATGTGGAGGATTCTTCTTGCTCTTGTTCTGATGTCAATGAAGATTGCTCCCCCTCAATCTTAGAGATGGAGGCTTCACCTTCTTCTTCATCTTCATCCTCTTGTACATAAAACAAGGAATATACTCCTTCCTTGCTCTTTTGATTGCTCTCCTTTGAGGATGAAGCTTTTGGACCTCCTCTTCGGAGGTTGAGCATTTCTCAACCTCGGAGTCCTCCTCTTCTTGTTTTTGATCCATTGAGTCGCCCTCTTTGGATTCTCCTTGATTTGGTACAGTGGAGGGGATCTCATGGATTGATGCCAATTTGCTCCAAAGCTCCTTGGCATCCTTGAACTCTCCAATTTTTCCAAGAATGTGGCTAGGCAATAGATTGACCAAAAGCTTGGTCACTTTATCATTGGCCTCACATCTTTGGATTTGCTCTTGGCTCCCATTGCTTTTCTTGAGGACTTTGCCCTTTGAATTTCATGGAGCCTCGAAGCCTTCCATGAGAGCAAACCATTGCTCTATCTCCATCATCAAGAAATTTTCGATTCTTGATCTCCAAGAATCGAAGCTTGTGGATGTGTACGGTGGAGCCACCCTTGTGTCAAATCCAAGTCCATCTTGGAATTGCATCTTGAAGTTGAGCCTTTTGATGAAGTCTTTGACTTGTAGAATTTCTTGAACTTCTTCACCCTCTAGCTTTGCTTGTTTTGTTTGCCCCTTCCGGCGATGATTCCGGTGAAGAGCGGTCTCGCTCTGATATCACTTGTTGGGACCGAAAAGTAGCTAGAGGGGGGTGAATAGCTCGTCGCGATCTTCGTGCTTGACGTTGCTTGTTTCTTCAAAGATGTGCAGTGGAAATACAAGAAACAAAAACATACAACGCTAACACTTGGGATTTTACTTGGTATCCACCTCACAAGAGGTGACTAGTCCAAGGATCCACGCACGCACACACACCTCCACTAACAAACACTCCTTTTCGGTAACTACCGAAGGCGGAGAAGCCCTACAAGTTCACACTACAAGAAGAAAGGGAAAGGATACACAAATACAAGCAAAAACTTACAATGAGTATAGAAACCCTAACCCTAGCTTTCTTCTTCAGCTGTAGATCCGTCTCTTGACTTGGAAAACCTCCAAGAACCTTCAAGAACTAGCGATCTGATCTTTGTGGAGGAGCTGTGGAAGCAATGAAGTGATCTAAGATGAATCGGTGAAGTTCTACCGCAGCCATCGCACGCCTGCAGCCCAAATACGACGCAACGGTCGGATCCCGATCGATTCGAAAGCTCCCAATCGATCGGGGAGGCTTTGGATCGATCCACGGATCGATTCAGAGCGCCTCTGTGCTTTGGGAAAACGCCTGCATCGATCCACGGATCGATCCAGCGCTTATCGCGCGAACCAGCAAAGTCCCAATCGATCGGCTGATCGATTGGGACCTCTGGATCGATCCACTGATCGATCCAGAGGCTCTCTGTTCGCTGGGAAAGGCCTGGATCGATCCGCTGATCGATCCAGAGGCTTTCTGTTCGCTGGGAAAAGCCTGGATCGATCCACTGATCGATCCAGCTCTTGGTTTTTGCCCAAAACCAAGTCCCAAGTCTCTCAAACCGACATTCGGTCAACCTTGACCTGTTGGTATATCATGCCTAGCATCTGGTCACTCCCTTGACCTGCCAGGACTCCCAACCAAGTGTCCGGTCAATCCCTTTGACCCACTTGGACTTTTCTCTTCGTGCCAAGTATCCGGTCACTCCCTTGACCTACTTGGACTTCCACCAGATGTCTGGTCAATCTTGACCCATCTAAATTTCCCCGTGCCTGGCTTCACTCACCAGGTCTTTCACCTAGCTTCACTCACTAGGATTTTCACCTGACTTCACTCACCAGGATTTTCTTCTGCCTGGCTTCACTCACCAGGACTTCCAATTTGCCTAGCTTGACTCACTAGGACTTCTCTTCTGCCTGACTTCACTCACCAGGTCTTTCACCTACCTTCACTCACTAGGATTTTCACCTGGCTTCACTCACCAGGATTTTCTTCTGCCTGGCTTCACTCACCAGGACTTTCTTCTGCCTAGCTTCACTCACTAGGACTTCTTTTCTGCCTAACATTCCAGTTAGGACTTCCCAGTCAAGTATCCGGTCATCCTTGACCTACTTGACTCTTCTTCAATCAACCTTATATTGTCAAACATCGAAACTCAAACCAAGACTCAAGCTTGGTCAACCAGGTCAACCTTGACCTGAGAGATGTTGCACCAACAAACTTAACTAACCAAGTAAACACTACTACCTTATGGTAAACAGCTAGTAGCTAAGGGTTAGACATTTACTTTGAGGAAAGTAAATGAATGTTTTAAAAGTTTTTTTTTTTTTTTTGACATTTACATGTTTGGACTCTAAGATAAGAATTAGGGACTTCCCCCTCAAATTTAAAAGCATTCACTTAGATCTTTTTAAGGGGAAGATTAAATTTTTCTCTAAAATTCTTTTTGGTACTTGACTAAAAGTTGTTTATTAAAATTCTTTTTAAACTAAGTACTTAACAAAAAGTTGTTTATCAAATATTTTTTTAAAACTATGTACTTAACTAAAAGTTATTTATCAAAACTCTTTTTAAAACTAAATACTTAACTAAAAGTTTTTTTATCAAAATCTTTTAAAAAGTTAGCTAAGTACTTTATCAAAATCTTTTAAAAACTAGTTAAGTACTTCCTCATAATCCTTTTTAAGCTCATTAAGCACTTGATCAAAGTTAGCTAAGTACTTTATCAAAATTTTTTAAAAACTAGTTAAGTACTTCCTCATAATCCTTTTTAAGCTAATTAAGCACTTGATCAAAAAAATTTTAAAGCTAACTACTTAAGTCTTTATCAGAATTTTTAAATCTTTTCGGTACTTAGCTAAAGTTTTTTTCTTAACTAAGCTTTATAAGAAATCCTTTCTACTTAACAAAGGTTCCTCATATCTATGTAAGTAGCTAAAGGGAAAAGGATAAGAAAATACCATGTTTCAGGAGGAGTTTTGAACTCTTTAAAAAATTATTTCTTAGTTCCTTTTTAAAATCTTAGACACTTAGTTTTTTTTACTTAACATTTCTTGTTATCTATATGGTTTTCTACATGTTTTGAACTTAACTTTAAATTATGTTGTCATAATCAAAAAGGGAGAATTATTGGTACAGAAAGCACCAGACGATTGAACCTAAGTTTTGGTTATGACAAAGGATTTAAAGTTTAGTTAACCAAAGGATTCAAAGTTAAATAGTCTTGTGATCTAACAAGCAAAACTAAATATGCAAGAAAGTCCTAAGTGATCTTGGGTAAAGGAAAATCCTAACTACGGTTAGGCAACAAAATCCTAGTCCGAAGGACTAAGCGAAGTCTTAGCAGAACAAGGACGTCAAGCGAAATCCTAGAATCGTAAATTCTAAGTGGAAGTCCTGGGGGTTGCGGACATCAGACGGAAGACTGGACGGGTCGGGAATCGAGAGTCCGGCGGAAAAGACCTAAAGCCACAAATGCTAAGCAGAAGTCCAGACGATCCGGAGGACCGATCTGGCAAAAGGTAATCTCTCCTGAGAAGAGTAAGTGAGGACGCATTGCCCGAAGAGGGAACAATAAACGTCGGTCCGACCTAAAGTTTCAATGAAATTTAAAGTCAAGATCAGACAATCAGAAGCTATCAAATTCATATTATATATTGTTTATTGCCTAAATTAATTTTATTTATAGAAAATGAAGAGACTGGAAAAAGCTGGTCCAGGTGCCCAGAGCTAATTCGGGCGCCTAAAACGTCGAATTTTATCTTGTCGCCAAGGTAGAGCACGCTAATTGGACAAGCCTACGTCACGGTCCAAGCGCCCGGAAGGGATCCAAACACCCGGAACAACCTATAAAAGCAACATTCGATCAACACCTAAAAAATAACATTCCAAGCAACTTTCGCTTCTTCATGTTGCTGTGAAAATGCTTCCTCGAGGCTCAAAAGCTGCCCTAACAACCACCGCGTTGAAAATTTAAATTTCCGAATAGTTGGTATTCTTTAATTTTTTTTTAATTACTTGTGCTCATTTAAAATTATACTTGTACTCTTTTTTCCCTCACCCATATAAGTTTTTTAATTTAATTTGTATTCTTTTTAATTGCTACTATATATTCAATTTATATCAATTAATCCTAAAACTGATTCCACAAAAAATTTTCACCAACTACCATAATAATTAATTAATTAATTAATCAAACTAGATAACGTCGAACCTGATATGACCAACCCGACGCCATAAAAATTTCTCATCGACCATTAAGGTAAATCGAAAAACACTTATAACAAATGACTCATCAATATAACATTGTTAGATCAACCACTTATTAAGAAAAATTCAACCATTAATTCATCAAAACAAATTTTCAATTTTTAAATGCTTAAGAAACTAAGAAGACATATACTAATACGCCATTGCCCCTAGGACCATATAAGTTTTTTATTCGAGTTAGGGGCAATATAAGTTTTTTATTTGAGTTATACTCGACTACATGATGGGTCCATTTGATTGACAACTTTTTGATCACGTCTTTTTTTTTCTTTCCCCGTTTATAATAATGTTTAATGATAACTATCAAATTTTTGGTATCTTTAATAAATCTACACACATTTTAATTAACAAATAAAAAAACATTATCGATTAAACACATTACATAATACTTATATATATATATATATATACACTTGACAGGAAATAATGTTATGTTCAGCATGCTTATTGATATAATGATAAAACTTCATTGATCCAAGTAGAGCTAATTTTATGAACATAACTAATCCAATCTATGCATGGAACATGTGGCATGGAACGTGAACTAATAACACATGGTTATTGATATAATGACTAGAGCTAATCTTAAGAACACACCTAATCCAGTCTACCCATGGAATACTAACCATAAATGACTAGTATATGATGATCTAACACGGCTGCCTTTTGAATCCAACTATGAAAGTTTGAGACGCCGAGGATAGTGAATCAAAATAAAACATAGAAATCAACAGACTAAACTTTGATAGAGTACAGGCATTTAGGATATGAACATGCATTCAGAAATCACACTAGGTTTTATTTGTGATATAAGGCACCAAACCAGGAGGAAACATGAGTTTGATCGAAAGGTGAGGATCATCTTCAAATGCTGCTGTACACAATCTTTTTTTAACTTGTGAGATCATAAAATGGTGACAGATCTTCAGAAGACCAATGAAGGCCGCTCATCAACAAGTAGTAGATAGAAATTGCGATGCACAATGGATCTCATTCGATAGCATGGCTTTCATTGCGAGCAAGAAAATCTGTAACCCATCTTAAGCTGACGATGCAACCTCCAAATGGGGACTCCTGAAACAATAACATTAACTTTCACGAAGAAAATGTGGGTTATCCTTTCCTCAGCTCTGGCTGTGTAAGTTGGCAACAGCTGCCATATTCAATCTCCATCTGTACCACTCATATCGTCATATACAGCTAGTCCATCAAAATGTGACTGCAAGAATCGTAGCCACTAGGAAAGATCGAGTCAGTCACGGCAACAACAAAACCATGTCTAAGCACAACCACTTTAGCTGGGTGCAAAGAATGTAACCCATCACTCTCTAGAAACCACTGCAGCTCAGCCATTGTAGTGTGGTTTCAGGTTTGCTGAGCTCTGATTTTGCTGCGGAGGCGGCTGTGGTGTTTGAGTTTGAACATTGTAATGAGGGAAAGGCTGTGAATATAGTGGATTTAGAAGGCCCTAGAAAAAGGGTAAAAAATTGCGGTTAGAGTTTCAATCAGCAACAGCAAATATAAAAAAACTCAAATGTTCAACTTATAAATTCTTAATTGAACCTGCGATTGAAGGGAACCAGGTCCAGCTATTCCAAAATGGCTCTGAGAAGATTCATCTTGTGAGGGATCATTAAATCCTGCTTGAGTAAACAGACCGTGTGATCCATGAGGCATATACTCCTGTTAAATTTCACACTAATTTAGTCAGCATATGAGAAGCAATTTACACACAGCCACAGGAACAGGAGCTAACAGAATATATGTGCACATAATTAGAAGGTCAAGTTATAAATCAACCTGGAAAACATAATCATGACCAGTTCCCAAATGTGAATACCCTGGTTGAGTATTCTGGTTCATGTAGCTTCCGGGATATCCAGCCTGAGGTCCTTGAGTGGCATAATCAAGGGCATATCCACTCCGAGAAGCCTATTAAGAGGGGGGAAAATCTATTCAAGATACACCAGCAACAATGGAACAAATTATAACAACAGAAATAACGACAAAATCTGCTGCGCATGAGAATGCATTGCCAATACAATAAGAACGCCATCAAGCATATACAAGAATGCAAAATGGATGTAAAAGGCACATGAGAAGGAATTGTCAGTGCATGATTAGGCTACAAATAAAAGAAGCCATTATGAAACTAATACCTAGTTAAAATATCAAATATAAACTGTCATGCTTGCCAAAAGAGGTAAGTGATAAAAAAAACCTGTGTAGAAAAATCAGCCATGTTATAAGTGATGTGCGATCCTTGGCTTTTGAAGTCATCACCAAGAAATTCCTGCAACTCATGAATGCTCAAGATTAACAATAAAGAACCAGAAACAAACAAACAATTCATAAGCATCAAGTACCTGAGACATGCTGCCAATAGAAAGTCCATCACGAAATGTTTGGCTGAGCCCTTGAACTGGCATCTGATAACGATAAATATAGAACATTGAGAACAGCAACCAATGAATGGAAGATATATACAAATAATAGAAAAACCTAACCTGTGTCATTAATCCAGTTTGTGATGCTGGAGCCCCAATAGAGGGCTGACTGCTAGGGTTGTCCAATGGAGGGAAGTTAAAAACAGAGCCAATACCAGTCAAGGGCTGGGAACTTTGTTGATGAGGTAGGTGACCCCCAATAGGACCACCAGCATTACCACGACCAGCCCCAAAACCCCTATTGCCAGGCTGTGGGACCTGTGGAATAGCTCCTACAGGTCCATGAACAGCAGCACGAGTTGGAATAGCATATGGCTGAGAATGAGAATGAGAATGAGGACCTCCTGGAAATGGTGGTACAGGAACACGAGGCAATGGATAGCCAGCTGGGTGCATGCCAGGTTTAGGATTACCATTTGGTGGACCAAATGGAACATAAGAATGTCCTGGTTTGGAGCATCTAAAAATAAGTACTCATGAAGAAAATGGTAGCTCAAATCAAAAGCACATTATATCTGATTGTAGACACTGCTACTAGTTAACTATGCTAAAGCACAAAAAATTTGATAGATATACTCAGTGAATATCACGTGTTTTAGTGTTGTCAGTGTCATAATTTTTTAAAAATATTTTGTTCTGGCCATAACCTCAAAATAATACCTTTACTACGTCCACCTCTCTTGTCAAGTGGGACTGACGAACCAACATAACCAATGTTATCACTGTGAACAATCCCTGGGCCACCCCCATAATAGAGTCTGCTACCATAAATCTGTACATCATTACCAAACACACAAACACATTACACAGAGTATAAAGAAAAGGCATTCCAATTATTTGTGCGTAAATTCAATAAACCTTTTTTGGCTTTTGAAATTGCACCATACTCTGCTTCAAGTTGTTCAGTGGTCCTTCTACAAGGCATTCATGCTCCTAGACATGAAGCAAGAAATAAATAAGAATCAGTTAGCTCCTAGGCAATAAACAAGGGTCCATCAAACATGTGTATTATCCCAAAAATGATCCATTCTTCAATCCTTTAACTATTCAATCCTGATACTAATTTTGATAACTACGATCTAAACAAGCACCATTTGAATTTGAATGATGAAAATATGCTGAAGTACATCGAATTACTCTATTAGAATAGAAGAAAGCATGATTAACCACATGAAAAATATTCAATCCCGTGTATTAGTTAAATTACCACAAGGCAAGAAGAACTGAAGGATGAAACTAGTGGCTAGAGTGAAACCAAATGAAGAGTGAGAGAAGTGCACACAGATGGACAGAGTAAATAATTTGTTTAAAGAAAAGCATAAACTCAGAAGGTTCAATTGGAGAAGAAGACAATCCTCCAAGAGAAGAGAACCTAGTTCTACATATGACAGAAAGAAGAGCAATAATTGAATTTAAACTCACATATCTATCAATTGCATCAATGAACATAATAGATGAGCACATGAGTCCTCTGGAGTGAATATAAAATATTACCTTCCTCTTTGAACTTTACAAATCATGAACAAGTATGTCAGTACTCATATACAAATTAACAGTAATACAGATACAGCACTTCTTAGCATTCACACATGTCATATTGAAGCGCACACCACTGAATTAATAACTGTTTATGCACCATTCACAAAAATGTGATGTGAGCATAGCAGGGAGAATGTGTGCAATAACCATTTCATGTGAAAGAAATCTTTAGCTACAACTAAAATACAAAAATGACAGAAAGAGGCTGAGCTGATTTTGGATCACTTTTCCATTTTCCTTTTTAAAGAAAGACATCTATTTCTTGAAAATTGCTATCAAACACGTTTTCAGAAACAATTTTCCTTTTCTTTAAAACAAGGAAATGGAAAACTGGTAAAGGTATTTCAAAGCAAACACATCATAACACACTTAAACAATTAACCACTAAAATGCATTCTTTCTGATGGCCAAGAATGAACAGAAAGATAATAGCTCACGTCAGAACTTGAAAAATAAATAACTAGTTAAAAGAAAAGAATATTAAGCAATATTAATCACACAATTATAATAGCCAGTGTGACAATACAAAATGATAAATAAAACAGAAAAACATACCTTGTAATGAGTCAACAAACCATTCCAAAGAGGTTGTTTGCTTAGAACCTTGGGATTCCCAAGGATGACAATGCCATAACGAGCCCGAGTTAACGCAACATTTAACCTACGTGGATCATTAAGAAATCCAATACCCTATAAATACAAGTAAAAAGTAAGTTCCAAATCCTGAAAAATTTTCTACAAAAAAAAAAAAGTTATCATAAAATAATTTTTACAATTTTATGGTGTCATCGTATTGCAAACATAGCAGCAGTTTTCAGTAAATCACAATAAATTCCTTAGCTTCCATGGCGGTTTCTCTTCAGTTCACTTCTCTATTAGTTTCCATGGTGGTTTCTCTTTAGTTCCTCCTCTACTACTTTCTCTTTGTGTACATCATGTGTTTTCTTTTTTTAAAAAAAAATTATTAAATCTCATATCGCAATCTCTTGCATCTTATCATTGACACACTTTTTCTATACTTGCTCCTCTCAACTTATTTTTTTCCTTGCCCTAACAAATTTCATTTGGAATAGAAACTCCCCCAACTTCTGTTGCCCCTTCCCAATGTTACCCTTTTTTATGATCTCCACAGTGAATAACTCTGATAAAACATTTCTCTTTTACTTATAGAGCCTTCCCATCTCAATCTTAAAGTCAAAGTTGAATCAAGGAAATGTACCAAACAAATAAGTGTCACAACCTTGGTTAACTTCCAATCCTTTTTCACAACTTAGAGGGCGTTTGGTTCTTTCCTAGGAATAGAAATCGGAATGGGAATCATTATATTGTGGAATGGGAATGGGTATGAGCATGGATATCACTCTTAAAAACAATGTTTGATTAGTTGTATATCTTCTATCAGAATAAATCAAAGTTTCCTTTTTTACCCTTAAAGGAAAATAAGAGAAAAAATTAGATGTGAGAGAAAAATGAATGTGAGAGAAAAATATGATGAAAGAGAACGATGAGAGAGAAAGTATTATGAGAGAGAAAGTGTGATAAGAAAAAATGAAGAGAGAGAAAGTATGATGAGAGAAATGAAAAAAGAGAGTGTGATTGGAGAGAGCATGATGAGAGAAAATATGATGTGAGAGAAAGTATGATTGGAGAGGATGAAGAGAGAGAAAATATAATGAGAAAAAAAATGAGGAGAGAGAGTGTGATGAGAGAGATTGAGGAGAGAGAAAATATGATGAGAGAAAAAGAGAACAGCGAATATGATGGGAGAGATTGAGGAGAGAGAATGTATGATGAGAGAGAAAGTGTGTTGAGGAAAATAAAGGAAGTGTGATAAGAGAGATTGAGGAGAGAGAAAGTGTGATAAGAAAAAAAAAGAAAAGAGAGTGTGATGGGAGAGATTGAGGAGAGAGAAAGTGTGATGAGAGAGAAAGTGTAAGGAGGAAAAAAGGAAAAAGAGTGTGATAGAAGAGATTAAAGAGAGAGAAAGTGTGTGATAAAATGATGAGAGAAAATATGATGAGAGAGGACAAGGAGAGATAAGTGATATAAAAGAAAAAATAAATAAATATATTTTGATATTTGATATTAATGGAGAAAATTTTAGTTTTAAGTCAAGGGTATTTTTGGAATAAGGGAATATTTTGATTGATGAAAATAGGGTAATTGCTCATTGAAGGGGAGGTACATGGGAATGAGTCATTACCCAATTTCAAGGATTCATTCCCTTATTTGTATTCCTATTCCTATAATCCAAACATTAACAATGACAATCAATGATTCTCATTCTCATTCCCCACTCCTATTACCCTAAACCAAACACCCCCTTATTTTGTCTTCATTAAATTATGATGATACAGAATCAAATCCCTGCACAACTTCCTATGCCTATGAAAAAAAACAACATATAGGGTAAGCTTCACTGTCTTTCAACAGACATACTGTTAAAGAGACATCATCATTATTATCAAACCATGCAAGTCGAAGTAGGCTTTAAAGAGGCATAATTT
Organism: Zingiber officinale; assembly: GCF_018446385.1. Lineage (NCBI taxonomy): Eukaryota > Viridiplantae > Streptophyta > Magnoliopsida > Zingiberales > Zingiberaceae > Zingiber > Zingiber officinale. The sequence goes on along the minus strand of NC_055994.1, from coordinate 96,028,426 downwards.
GCTTATAATCAACTTACTCTTGAACTTCTACCATTATCCATACATAGTTTGATGGATTCATACATAACATTTGTCATTGTTTGATGCTGACTGGCAACCTAATGCAACAATCCACCTTGTTTAGGCCATGGCGGAATTTATTCGCCATGGGCAGAATTATTTCATTGTAAAAGAAAGAAACCCTTAAATGGTAAATGCAAAAATCTTGCCTCTGACTATGATGGTGGGATCTCAAGAAAAAAAGACTTTGTTGCCTTAAAATGCCAACTGCTTGAAATCCAGGAACATGCATGATGGATGTCTACCACATATGGTTGATTATTGGGACAAGATACAGCTTATCCTTCTATAAAGTAAAAGAGGACCATTTGCAATTAATATTGTCATTGAAGACAACAGCAGCTACAATGGAAAATCCAGTATTCTCTTTAAAAAGGTCAATCTATATCAATATCCTTTATAATACATAATCTGAAGGGAATTTATCAACTGTCTCAATAAAGCATGTTATAATACTGAGAGAGAGTCCATTTATGAAAAGCAGAAAAAGACATGCCTGATGCTCATTGCTTCTCACACAAGACAAAATAATGTAATCCTTCTCTCTGCCTTGAAAGGAATCAACACTAGCAACCTGAAAGACTTAAATTTGACACCAAAACAATAAAAAATACAACATCCTAATTGATTAACTAAGATTGACACTAACCTCAATTTCCTTGTAAAGCTGTTGTCTAAGGGCACCATTCCTGGACATATAATTCACAATATATGCCCGTTGCCCCTCATATGGTGTGATAACTCCTATCTACATCATTCAGCCAAAGATCAGAGAACAGATAAGACTATTTTTCTAAAGTAATAAACATAATACCTGACTAGGTATGACACCACTTCTAAGGAAGGTAGTGACTATTTTCTCTACATTTGCAGCCTCAGTTCTATTGAGATAAGATGTTCCACTGGCACTAATTTCTTCTTGTCCCATCTAAAAAAAGAAGAAAAAACAGAGAGAAGATCTTAGCATATAGACAAAGATAACAGAATTGGTTTCCTCACAGACAAAATCAAACAAGAGATAAAATTAAACAAGAAATATTACATATATAAAACTCATAAAATCAGGATTGTATAACAGTATAAGTTAGGCAGGTCATTCACACACACACACACACACACACACACACACACTCACAGGAAATCTTAGCATACAAATAAAGATAACAGACACTATTGATTTTTCAGAATATCCAAAATCAAATAAGAAAAAGTTTTAACTGAATGGATGAACCAAAGTAGATAACTACAGATGAATGATACCTGCACATAGAAGAACATGGGGCGGTTGGGAACAGGCCAAGGAAAATCGATCCCAGTTGATTGCCTCTCATTGATTGTCACTCCATTCTGAAGTGTGCCTTCATAGAAGCTGTTAGAAGGGAATTCAGAGAGGCAAGGGTGCATTCTGTATTGGACCTGCAATTTAATAATAACAATGCAATCACAGGACAAATTTCAAATGACATTTGGTATGAAAAAACATTACTTTTCAAACAATGACCCTAAATCCCATTTTTATTTTTTATTAGTGCTAGATGTAATTTGTAGATTCTCCTAATCTTCAGAAGATAACTCATACATGTCAAAGATCACAAAAGGAAAATCTGTTGGATATAGATGATGTCATTTCGAAATTATTTTCTTTCAAATCACACAAAAGGTAATCTAGCCAAAAAATTACAAATGAAGGGAAATAAAGTTATGCCACGATTTAACTCGAGCGACAAAAAACTTGAAGAAAATTTGATTTCTATGCCATAGAAAACTTCGTGAGAATATCAATTCCCACCAATGCAAGCTTCAGTATATATTAAATACATTTACAAAAGTTTTTTGTCTAATCTCCAAGTTGTGTTGTCAAAATTAATATATAAAACAACCAGGACAGCAAAATTCAATGATTAAATTCACCTACCACTAACACTTCAACTTTCATTTATGAGAATAAAATTTGAACAACCATCAATAGGCATAGTTTCTAAACTACAAGTTCATGGCAAGAAATTTAATTCAAGAAGACCATGAAAATAGCTTTTGATAAAACATCCCCATACAAAAAACACATTGAATAAAGCAAGCAAAACAATTTTCAGCGACAAACAAGAATAGTAGTTCTAAAGCTCCTCAACCAACATAACTTTTAAGTTACTACCCTCGGGTGAATAATGATAAATGAAAAAGGTGCAAATCACCTGTAACCTAAATGGTTTATGTCCAAGAAGAACAAGCCGCTCAAAGAGTGATTGTGCTAACCCAGCACGGGCTGCCTTCTTACACATGATAACTGGACCAAGCTGGCAATGATCTCCAACAAGAATAACCTGTTGTAGTGAGAGAGCAGTTCCTCAGCAAATAAATCACATAAACATCAAGGCATACTAAACAAAGCCTCCAAATTCAGCTACCTGTTTGACGCCTAAAACTAATGGAATAAGACACTCAGGCTCCGTTGCCTGTGTAGATTCATCAATAAGAACCTGAAACGATGTAATAAAACAAGTTAAAATAAGGATGAAGAAACATGTATGGAACATAGAAATGAAAGAATGCCAACAACTGAAGGTTACATCATAATGATAGCATCAAGTAGGAACACTGGTGTTTTAATATAGATCTAAATTCTAGCACATTAAAAAAAAAATTACCTGGCGGAATCTGAAATTGTCAAGGCGGGGATCTCCAGCTCCAACACATGTACAACAGATAACATCAGCACTTTGCAATATCTCCCTTTCAGTAGCCCGTTTTAGTGCCTTAAATTTTTTTTCATCACTGCTTGATAATTCACCTGTAAAATTACAGAAACACACAATCTCAAGTAAGACACATTGGAAGCATGTAAATAATAATCAGTCTTGCCAAGCAACGCTAGCAAACAGAAATCTCGAAGACTAAATTGAGTGAAGAATGAAAAAATTACATCTACCAACCAATAATGCCAAAATTCCTTCAATAAGAAGATTAAACTTCAAAATGAGGAAGCTCTAGAGACATACGAGAGAAGAAATTTATAAATTAATATATCCAAGTGATTTGGTGGTTATGTAGAGAAATTACAATCTGGAATGGCAAAATTTCTCTCTCATGAAACATAGCACATTCCAGAAGAGCGACTTTTAAGACATAATCTTTCTTGGACAATGAATATGTAAGAGTTCAATAGAGAAAATTGCAAAGAAGGTGATGAAGGAAATATTAAAATTAAAAATTCATCACCATAAGAAATTCCATGTTAATGAAATTACTATGTTGTACATGCCTTGTTCATCCTTTAGCAACTGCAGCTTATGAAGTTCACTTTTTTCAGATGTATCAAGGTGTCGGACCTAAGACATTATATTCTACCCATGTTAAGATCTAAAGAATCTATGGTGAAATGAGAAACAAAGAGAATTACACTTCTCAACATACCTGGTAGTGAAGTGTCAGATGCTCAACAGGAGACATGACTGCTTCTCTTGATTTAGCACAAAGCCTGACAACCTAAGTATTTCCAGGAGTATTGATATGATAGATAAATCCCATAACAAAGTTCCTTAATAAACTTACAATTTACATAGAACATGCAAAACACAGGTATCTAACTAGTTTAATTGCGCTACAAATAAAAGATGCAGTGCTCAAGTTTTAATTTCTTTCAAAAAAAAAAAAACCTTCATCTTTTCCTTCCAAGTAGTAGCACTCTTTATGTGACATCCAATATATGTAAATTTGATATTAGAAGCACTTGGTTTTTATAAACGTCTGAAATGTTCGTCCAATGCTAATTACTAGTACTCTGTGTTCGAAAAAACGCCCTAGGCGGCCGCCTAGGCACTGTGCGGCGACAGGTAGCGCCGAAAACCCAATAGGCAGGTGACCTAGGCGGCCATGCCTAGACGGTCCTCGGCGGCCCTCCTCCGCGCTACAGACTTTAAGTTTTAATATGTTTGTAAATCTAATGTAGTTGCCTAATTTGCTCGTTTGCGTAATTGTGTTTACGTGAAGAGGCTCTTCATCTTCTCTCATCGCCGCGGTCGTCGCTTCCGGTAAGTTTTTTCTTCTTTTTTTTGTTTCTGTTAATTTTTTTTGTTTTTCTTGATCAATCATCACCGCCACGCATCCACAGCCACCGGAAGCTTCTGGACCGCTAGAACCATCGCAGGATGCTTCCAGCGGCATCTCGCGATGCTTCCAGCGGCGCCAAAAGTTTGTCGCGACGCTTCCAACGCCGCTAGAAGCAACGCTGGACTTCGTCGAACGCGTCTGACGACGCTTCCGGCGGCATCAGACACCTCCCGCGAGGCGTCCAGTGGCGGCGATGCATCGCGTGATTTGTAGGTAAAAGGGTAACCCGGTGCACGAAGCTCCCGCCATGCGGGGTCCCGGGGAAGAATCCATTGTACGCAGCCTTACCCTGCTTTTTGCAAGAGGCTGTTTCCAGGATTCGAACCCGTGACATTTTGGTCACATAATTTGTAGGTACGGTGCATAATTTGTTTTAGAATTTAATAAAACAAAACAACTCCCAACTAGGATATAATTTCAGTAATAGGGTTTCATAAAGCTTAATTAAATTATCCCAATTAAATATATTTAAAATATACTTTTTTCAATAAATATTATTAATTTATATAAAACAGATTTAAAAATATAAAAATTATATTTAAAATTCTAATGAACATAATTACTTTATATAATCAGATTTAAATATATAAATTTTAAAATTTATTTTTTAATAAATATTATTAATTTATATAACAGATTTAAAAATTATATTTAATATTTAGGTGTCTATTTCGCTTGACGAAAAAGGTCCTAAAATTGAAGGGATAGATGGAATTAAAAAATGTCTTCTACTTGGCCCCATGGATAGATATGCATCGACAATTGCTCCAGAAAATGCAAGCTCTAGTGGGAGTAAAGTGCTTCGACGAAAAAATATAAATGAGGTCTTTTAAAAGAGAGAACTCAACAAGTTCAACGATATGTTGGGAGATGAGTTTATGAAAATGGAATCTCATTCAATGTTGTTGATAATGATAGCTTTAAGCAACTAATGGAGGCAGTGGATCAATTTGGACTGGAATTTAAGCCTCCAACTCAATATCCAACTTAGGGAACCACTGTTGAAAGCCGAAGTTGAAAGAACAAAGCAATTGCTAAAGAAACATGAAGAAGAATGGGCAAAGAATGGGTGCTCGATCATGACAGATGCATGGAGTGATAGAAAGCATCTTAAATATATGTGTTAATTGCAAGCTAAGTACTACATTTTTAGAATCTAAGGAGTCTTCATATGAGGCACATACAGCTGAACTTGTTTGAGTATGTTAACAAGTGTGTTGAACAAGTAGGAGCTCAGAATATTGTTTGTAACAGACAATGTCACCAATAATATATTGTCTCCAATAATATGGCTGCAGCGAAATTGATGAGAGAAAAGCGACCTGGAATCTTTTGGAATTCATGTGCAACTCACATCGTGAATCTCATGCTTGAAAGTATTGACAAGCTTCCACGATATAAAAAGGTTATTAAGCAAGCCAAGTCTTTTACCATTTCCATCTATGCTCACCATAAAATTTTATCATTGATGAGAAGTTTCACGAAGAAGAAAGGCATAGTCCGACCAGGAGTTACCAGGTTTGCATCAAATTTTCTCACATTGCAAAGTTTGATTGAAAAAAAACTAGTGATATGTGGGAGAAATGTAAATGGTCAAAAACAAACAAAGAGAAATTGGCTTACTCTATAATGATGAGCATGAGTTTTTGGAATGATGAGACACTTTGTTTGAAAATATTTACTCCTTTAGTAAGAGTTCTTCGATTGGTAGATGGAGATAGAAAGTCATCAATGGAGTTTCTATATAGAGAGCTTCTTCAAGCTAAAGAAGATATCAAGGTGGCCTTGAACAACGTGAAATCAAATTATCAGCCTATCATAGTCATTATTAAATCAATCAAAAATGAAGGACGGACTTGATACATCATTGCATACTACTGCCTTTTTGTTGAATCCATATTTTTACTATAAAGATAGTTCTACTGCTCTTCATAAGGAGGTCGCGACGGGGATTTTTAAATGCATGGAAATTTTGCATGCCAATGAATTAGATCTACAAAATACAATTATTAATAAGGAATTTGCAAAATATAGAGATAAGACTAGGTTATTTGGAAAAGCATTGGCAACAAAAGCATGTGAAAAAAATGATGATACATTTGATCCATGTGCATGGTGGAGTGCATACAGTGCTCATACACCCAACTTGCTAAAAGTGGCATTGAGGATACTTTCATTAACTACAAGTTCATATGGGTGTGAAAGAAATTGGAGTACATTTGAAGGAGTAAGTTTTAAACTTTCAGTTTTTAATTAAAGTAGCAATAATTTTTAAAGTTTATATTCATGTACTAACTATAATATTTACTTTCTCTTTTTTTTTAGATTCATACAAAGAAAATAAATAGGTTGGATGTCAACAGGTTGAATACTCTAGTATTTGTCCAATTTAATGCTAGATTGTTGAACAAATAAAAAAAAAAAAAAAGAAAAAGAAAGGAATGTCGATGTCCTTCTTGCAAAAGATGCTTTAAATGCACAAGGTTGGATTGTGTATGGTGGGGAAGATGATGAAATTGAACTAGATTCCGAGCTCACTTGGCAAATGATTGATGAAGCAAGTGGAGTAGATAAAAATCTACAACCCCGAAGAAGCTCTAGAGAGAGAACTTCATGAAGATGATTTTGCATCTGAAGAAGAAGAGAAGGATCACAATAATGATATTGAGTTTGTATCTGATGAAGAATAAGTTATTGAAAATTATGAAGAAGTAGAATAAATATAAGTCTATGAGATATTATTAATTGTGTAATTTTGAACTCATTTTGTTAAGCCGTGACTTATGTTATTTAACAATTATATTTTGCTTAGTGGTTCATAATGATGTAATCTTGAATTGAACTCTTGCTACTATTTTCTAATGTTTTCCACCACTAAAGTTGTTTTAGCTTATAGCAAAGTTTTAAAATTCGAGTTGGATAAATGTTCTACTGTTTACTACATGATTATGACTAACTGCATGCTCTACTGTTCAACTGTTTCTTTTGCTTGTATTTACTGAGTCTATTATATTTCCTTTGCACAAAACGGTTAGTTTTCTTTTCTAGTTTTTTTATTTTTTGGTATTGGAAAGTATGCATTTATTTCAACATACATAGTTAGATCTCCATTGCTATGAAATTGTTTAAGACAACATTCAGATTTAGATATGACATTGTCCACAATCCACATAAATCAAGGGATACCGAGGAATCCGCCTAACAGCGCCTAGTCCCCGCCTAGACGGCCTAGACGCTGGTCTGCCGTCCGACTAGCGCCTAACAAATTTTAGAACCTTGCTAGTCTTAATTAAGTCCAAGAGAGATCAGTCAAATAGCAGATTAACTATTAAACGAGGCTCTGCACGAGGGCCTGCCAAATGACGATGACAAAACATATGACCATGAAAAATATGGGAAGAGACAAGTGAATGTATCGCACACTATGTTTCTCACATATTATCTTTCTTTCGCATTGTCAAATAGGCAAAGTGGTTAGATTGTGATTACTTATTAACGTTAATAAGATAATCTACAAAATAAAATACTTCTAGTAAACAATTGTATAAATCTCACCCATATTCTTTCATATACTATGTTGCACAGAAATAGAACAATAATCTTCTAATGAAAAACACATGCATCTTCATAATCATGTTTAGCACCAGAATTTGTGATGGGCTTTATATTTAGAAGATATGTTCCATCTTGTCCCCACATGACCCACCCCACCCCATGAGCTACTGTTTCTGGGAGAAGCCCTCAGTGATTTATATGCATGTATCTAACTGGAGGGTCAATGATACTAGTCACTTGGGGTGAGCATTATCACCTTTTGCCACAGATGTTTAGCTCCACACATACTATGGTCAAGATGCAGACAACAACAACAACCAAGCATTTTCCCACTAGGTGGGGTCGGCTATATGAATCATTTTACGTCATTGAGCTCTATCTCCTATTATATCATCATCTATATTTAAATAAATTTTATCTTGTTTTATTGTTGCTAACAAAGTCTTTTTTGGTCTTCCTCTTCCTCGTTTGATATGCATGTTTATCATAGTTTCACATCACCTAACTGGAGCATTTATTGGTCGTCTAAGTACATGTCCGTATCATTTTAAACGTGTCTCTCGGAGTTTTTCCTCAATAGATGCAACTCCGACTTTCTCTCTAATGCTCTCATTTCTTATTTTGTCCATCCTCGTATGTCCACACATCCACCTTAACATCCTCATCTCTGCAACTCTCATCTTCTGTTCATGTGCTCGAGTCATAGTCTAACATTCAGCTCCATATAACATAGCAGGTCTAACTGCGGTTTTATAGAACTTACCTTTAAGTTTAAGAGATATTTTACGATCACATAAAACACTCGACGCTCCCTCCATTTCATTCATCCTGCTTGTATTCTATATAAGACATCTCTCTCAATCCCTCCATTATTTTGCAAAAATGATCCTAAATATTTAAATCTCTCGGTTCCGAGCAACTCGTCCTCTCCTATCTTAACGATTGTTTCATTACTTCTAATATTGTTAAACTTAAATTCCATATATTCTGTTTTTAATCTACTAAAATTAAAACCTTTCCCTTCTAGTGTTTCCCTCCAAGATTCTAGTTTAATATTTACTCCTTTACGTATTTCATCTACCAAAATAATATCATCTGCAAACAACATACACCGGTACTGTGTCTTGAATGTGCGCAGTGAATTCGTCCATAATTAGTGTAAAAAAATAGGGGCTTAGAGCCGATCTTTGATGTAACCCTATCTTTATTGGAAATGCTTCAGTTACTCCGCCTGAAGTCTTTACTCTGGTCGTTAATTAGTTCAATATATGTTACGCTAACACCTCTCTTTTCTAAAATTCTCCATATAATTTCTCGTGGGGCTTTATCATAAGCTTTTTCTAAGTCGATGAATATCATGTGTAGATCTTGTTTTTGCTCCCGATATTTTTCAATTAATTATCTAAGAAGTATAGCTTCTATTGTCGACCTTCCAGGCATGAATCCAAATTGATTTTTTGTCACTGTGGTCTCTTTCCTTAATCTTTTTTCTATTACTTTTTCCCAAAGTTTTATAGTATGACTCATTAGTTTAATACCTCTATTGTTTGCACAATTTTGTACATCTCCCTTGTTCTTATATAAGGGAACTAGAGTACTTATCCTCCATTGATCAGGCATTTTTTTCGTTTTCAATATCATGTTAAATAATTTTGTAAGTCATTCAATACCTTGTTTCCCTAAGCACTTCCATACCTCTATCGGAATATCATCTAGTCCAACGCATTTTCCATTGTGCATCTCATTTAAAGTTTGTTTTACTTCTGAAATTTGAATTCTATGATAAAAATTAAAATTTCTATGGTCACCTAAACTTTCATTAAAAAGTTGATGAAAATACCTCTTCCACCGCTCTTTTATTTCTCTATCGTTTACTAATACCCTATTACATTCATCTTTCATCCATTTGATTTGGCTAAGATCTCTTGTTAGCCAAAAGTTTTATTTGGCTAATAATCGTTCAAAAGTTTTATTTTTTGATTCACTCATTACTTTCTTAGCTTCTTTCTTGGCTATTGTATATTTTTTAAGTTTTCCTCGTTCTTACAAATATATAATTTCTTATAAGTTATTCGTTTTTCCTTCACTTTCTCTTGTACTTTCTCATTCCACCACCAAGATTCTTTACTTAGTGGTACATGTCTCTTTGACTCACCGAGTACACTCTTGGCTACTATTTTCAACTTTGATATCATCTTATCCCATGTTGTATTAGACTCATCGTATATTTCATCTAATGCTTGTACTTCTACCTTCTCCTTAAATATATTTTGCTTCCCATCCTTTAACTTCCACCACTTAATTTTAGGAATTGTATATATTTTCTTTCTATTGATACTATGTTTGAGGCGTATATCCAACACTACTAACCTATGTTGGGTAGTTAAGCTTTCTCCAGGGATGACTTTGCAATCTTTACAAATCTTTCTTTCTTCCTAACCATAAGAAAGTCAATTTACGATTTATTACTCTCACTTTTGAATATAACTAAATGTTTCTTTTCTTAAAAAAACGTATTAACTAATATAACGTCATATGTTATCGTAAAATCTAATATTAATTTCTCTTCCTCATTCCTCGTTACAAACCCATAACTCTCATGTACTCTCTCATATTCCTCATTTTTCACTCCGACATGCTCATTTAGATCACCTCCTATTAAAATCATTTCATTTGGTAAAATATTTTGTAATATTTCATCTAAATCCTCCCAAAACCTTGATTTGGTAGCTTCATCTAATCCTACCTATGGTGCATATACGCTAATTATGTTCATAGTTTCTTTCGCCACTATTATCTTAAGGGTTATAATTCTATCCCCTTTTATAAATACTCCTACAACTTCATCCTTTAACAAACTATCTACAATAATACCCGCTCCATTTCTTGCTTTACTCTTTCCAATGTACCATAACTTAAAACCCGAGTTCTCTATCATCTTTGTTTTCTCGTCTGCCGATTTTGTCTCTTGTACACACAAAATACTAATTCTTCTCGTAATCATCATATCTACTACCTCCATTGATTTACCAATGAGAGTTTCTATGTTCCATGTTCCAAATCTTAGATTATTAGTTTTCCTATCATATTTATTCTTATCCAACCTATAGTGTGAGAACTCTTACATATTTAACACTACACCCAAGTTCTCATGGAGATGTAGCGGTCTTTGCTGAGGCGTTACAGTCGGACCCTGTAACGCGAACTCTTACATATTTAGCACTACATCCAAGTTCTGGAGAACCACAAAAAATTCTAATTGCAAAGCATGGAACCTACAATATCACCCTTGAGGCCTAGAGGTAAAGAACCAATATTAGTGATGGGAAACAAGATACATAGACAGCACAGCAGAAATTTAAACTCGGATCTATTGTAAAAAATGTAATGAAAATTAAACTAGATTTTCCTGAAAACATGTATGTCAAGATATGGTGTGAAGAAGAATGAATTTTCATACCTTCAAACCCGTGGAACTTATCTTATCTGCCAGTTGGTCAACAGCCACATTACTTGGAGCACATACTAAGACCTAAAACAAAATGAATTCTAAATTTGCTCCTAGCATAAACAACACGTTAAACATATTCATTTACCTGTCCTTGTCCTTGTTTAGCCATATGATATACAATTGCTGCAGAAGTAACAGTCTTTCCTGTACCAGGTGGGCCCTGTATCAAACTTATTGGTTTCTGAAGGACACTCTTAACGGCAAAAACCTGTCCAAGGAAGGAAGCATTTAAACAAAATGTGACAAGAAACAAGGGAAAATTGCAACATCGATAAACAGCAACAACCAAGTCTTATCCACTGGGTGGGATCAGCTAATCTCAACATAGATCATAATGCAAAATGAAGATATCAAATCCTATAACTGAAAAAAAAAAAATAAATAAATAAATACGCAATTGTGGTACTGTACAACAAACTCTAGAACTAAGTTACAAATGAGTTCCATGGTAGAAAGGCATTTACATTGCACAGTTCCCTACAGTTAAGGGAAAAAGTGTAGCATTATCATAAAAGCTACCAGAATGCTTATGGGTCTTTTCAGGATCACCAAATAGGACTGAAATGCTTATGGCTAATACACCAAAATAAGTATTTCATGCCTCCAAGTGCCACAGCAATCTCAGAAGTTTCCCTTGTCAAATAATTTGATTAACTTTCTAATGGCTATCAGAAATCGTCAAACAAAACAAAAAATGCCATCTGTAAACTAAACCAATAAAGAAAACACCATATTTTTTAATCGTACAACTATTTATTGAACTGAGAAATATACTTATTTCTAAATGCAGTACATAGTACGGAGAATTTTGCCACAAGAGCTTCCTAAGAACTGCTTACTTCTATAAACCAACACATTAACAAGAAACTGCTCATATCCCTATTGGCACTGTTGCGTAAGAGAAAACAGTATCCTCCCATGTTCAAAACAAATCTACTACTTACTAACATTTCTAGCTAGTTGCTTTAACCTGAAAAATCAGCAAATATTACATTTCATCTTACAATTTGTGGAATGACTCAATTGACCCCTCTAGCAGTATAAGGATTAAAATCTTATTCCTTGCCGGTAGGTCAGTTGCTAACCAAAACGAGATGGTATCAGAGCCAACTGACATAATGTGTGTCATCATGAAGTAGTGGTTGTTGGCATAAGCCAAGTGGAGGGGGGCGAGGTGGAAGAAAGAAAAAAGAGGACACAAAGGGAGACCAGCAACTATTCAATGATTAATTTATCATTCTTTCTCTCTCCTTTGAGTTGAAATTTCATTGGATGAATAAATAAAGAAAATGGTAGTTTAATTTACCTGGGATGCATTTAATTCAGGAAGCCCAGGAGCACCAAACCGCCGAGGTAGAGTATTTCGAACTATTTGTTGTTCAACTTCATGACCCAAAAGGTGATGATATATGTATCTGCATAAGAAGGAAATAGATAATTTTAATTGCATTGCCCATTAATAAGGCTGTGACTCACTCAAATAGATATATATATATAGAATCAAGAAAAAGGTTTGGAGATAGTTCTTCAAACAGGAATTGTATCTAAGCATTATATCTTATTTAGGGGATGATATATGTATCTGTACAACAAGGTAATGATAAAAGTTCAGACACAAAAAACAAAGGGAGAAAAGGTCAAAAATAGCTTTGCAAAACAAAAATAGCATGTAAGCATTACATCTTCTCTAACACTGTGAATAAGTGGGTACTTTTACAGGTAATTCATGAACTATTTGTACATTACCGAGGAACAATATTCCAACATTATTAAAATGAGATCAATAAAGTAAATTGTAACATACACTAAAATAAAACTTACCCACTGACACTTGTCTCATCCACTGCAAAAGTCTTCATAGCTCCTTGCATTCGGTCAAAGCTAGTACTTTTCCAGACAAAGTCCACACTAAAGCCATGACTCAAATCAACAGGGACTCCCTGGCAAAAATAAAGATGGTATTAGCATGTTTCTCCCAGCAAAAGAGAATCTAATAAAAGAAGTAATTTGTTTAAACCTGGCTCGCACGAAGTTCAAGTGCAACCTCTTCTTGGGCAGTTAGCTTAATCTGCATACAACAACAACAAACTGTTATAGTCCCAAACCATTTGGGGTAGCTTAATCAACATAGAAAACATAAAAAACTGAACAATTTTGAATGACCCAGTAATAGTGATAGAAATGTGTTCATTTGAGTCAATGAATTTGACCGCAAATAGTAAAAAACTTGAACTCATGCATATCATCTATTTCATAATTCATGTATATAAATTACTAGCATACCACATGTCCAACAGATTGCCACGCAGGATGAGCTGTGTCACCGGAGTATCGCAGACGTAACTCATCTCCAGGAACAAGCCTGAGTTCATTGTCTTCCTATGATAACATTATAATAAATTCAGTTAAGGATTGGCAATAGAGAAAAACACAGTAAATGACATTAAAACAATTTGTCAATTAACAGTGAAATATAAATAACTTGAGACAACCTTAGGAAAGACAAAGTAGGCTACACGCTTCTTATTAAGGCCAACATCCCAGCGTACGCTAACATTGTCTTTGCTTTGTGATTCTTTCATCATCTACACAAATACAAATATTGCAAGTCATTAACATAATCAAGCAAAAAGTGAGCATATTTATTAGAGCACCCACATTGGTGTTAATATATGAGTGTTATGACATCTAAATAGTGTTACAAACCAATATGGATGAATGTTATAACACTCACACATTAACAATGTTCAATTCTTTGAACGTGGTTAATGAGCGGATTTTATATAAAAAAAAATAAGAAAATAAATTTTGGATATAAAAAATAAAAATGAATAAATGGATAGTGGGACCCACAAATAAACAATGTTAATGTTAAATGAATGTGTGTGTTAATAAAAGGAAGGTGTTCATATAATAGGTACGTGACATGTTATTTGAAGATGTGGCATATATTAACGTTCAAACCAATGCGGATGCCCTAAGCGATTGGAGAAACAATTAAAACTTGGGACTAACATAGCTTGAAGACAACCATCAGAAACAACTAAAGTTGCATGAATTAGTTAGAAATATCTTATTAGTGTGAATGCCTATGTGCATAGCCACAGATATATTAACCAGAAGATCTTCAAACATTAAGTCAAATTGGTCAGAATATTCATGCTATCAAATAAGAGTGGTAAGAAGGAATAAAAACACCTAATTATAATTACTTAGCATATATGTTAGTTGGAAGAAGATCAATTTCATCTAATTTAATAAAACTGTTTAAACTGTAAATTAAAGCAAGTTCACATACCTTATCATAGTCAGCTTCAAGCTTTATCAGTGGAGCAAATACATTTTGGTACTGGCAAACCAGGGAAAAAAATAAAATAAAATAAGTACACTAAATCGACCCTACAGATTAGAAGCCCCAATACAGATTAAGCTAAAGACACCCAGCAAACAATTAACCTCCGGACAGAAGCTAACCTGGTATGCATCTTCATACTTCAATGAAACAGGCTGCGGCTCATCATCAACTCCAGGTTTCTCAAGATCTTCTAAAGAAGCATCAGGGTTTGTCTTCCATAGCTCTTCAAGTTTGTTAATTTGTTGAGCACTTATTTGGCGTGCTCTCAGTTGTTCCTGTTCAGAAGGCACCTGGTAAAAATAACCAGAGTAAGTGACATGGACATGAAGAACCACTACAGAATGTAAGTGAAAGTAGCAAACCTTAACGAGCCATGGTAGAAAACATCTATCATCTATAAGGGGACACCACTGACTAAGATCCCAATTCATGTCCTTTAATGCATTGACATTCAAACATGGTTCTCTGCACAAGAGAACAACAACACTTTCCGTTGTAGCAGAAATAAATCCAAGAAGAAAAACATTCCGGCAACCACAATTATAGCATTCAAGAATAGTTTCTCCCAAGGGACTGTCCTTGTGGAGACAAACTTCCTTGTGCTTTGCTCGCACCTAAAATCAATTAATATGTAACCAGTAAATATCAATCCACATATCCAAAATGTAACTAGTATAAACAGGATCTCACTCTATAATAGTAATCTAACAAAAGAAATAATTGCAGTTTCTCAAACAACATGTTGATCCTTTATAAACAAACAAGGTACAAATAGCATATGGTTAAATGTTGCATGACAAATGTAAATACCACCTAAAAACAGTAACAACATTAATTGATCTGGAGGGGGATTGGTTTCAAGAGACTTAGCCAGCTTTGGAAGACATAAAACACATGTAGATATAGGCAAAAAAGTTGAGGGAGGTAAAAATACAGAATAGGTAAAAGGAACTCAAAAAACAAAATTAGCATGCCACCAAGAATGAAAATTAAATGGGTGCTTTGCTCAAAATTTTTACAGTTGCCTGCCAAGGCTTACCCATAGAATGCAATACGGTACTAAATTCGACCTACAGGCCAAATCATCACATGCAACATAAAGATGATTATTCTGAGCAGTTATCAGAACTAAAATCACTTACAAAAAAGAATCGACTTTTCCCAAAACAACACCCTTCCTGTACATCTATCAAAATGCTTTTCATATTATCATCTCAGTAATCATCTATGCACACACTATGGAATTCATTTGCAAATTCTTCCACTCGAATGCCTCAATATAGTCAAAATCCTTTCATGAATGCCCACTTGAGCACCTTAATAAACCTATGGTACAAACTTCAATATGAACAAATACAAAATGACTAGTGACAACTACAGAAAACAAAAAAAAAAAAAAAAAAGAGAGAATCTACCACGTTCCATGCCTCGCCTATCTATGGACAAAAAACTCACTTTATTTGGGCAACCAGATCCGACAAAATAAAACTTCCATGAACTGGAGAAGGTTCATCCCAAAAGTGACACATAAAAGCAGCTAAGCATCTTGAATTTTTGACCTTTTTTAAAGTTTAGATTTATTGCACTAGGTAGACTAGGCAACACACTCACAAAATTCACAATAACAATTAAGTGGCATTCTAATTTTCCACAAAAATAATTAATCCGATCAATCATCAAAGTTCCTTACATGCACAGTGTGTAGTGTGTTTCAACTATGCACCATCCAATATCCAACAGTGCAGCCATTAGTCACTCGATGACAAATATGGTTGGTAATATATATATATATATATATATATATATATATATATATGGGTTTAATTTTGCAGATGAATATAACCTTGACATGCACAAGATTCATTGTCACATTGATACAGCCTTTCACCATTGGTAATGACTACTAAATTATAAAGTAGACCTGTTCCATAAATCTTAGCTTCCTAGATACACTATTTTTTACATTTCCATGACTAAATCTATTAGCATCAGAAAATTTCTACTTTTCCAAATAAAGGAAACAACAAAGTTATTTGGAAGGGACTTAAATAAAGACCATAGAAACTCTCAAAATAAAGTCATATAACATTTGCATTGATGGGAAATTATTTATAGCAATTATACTGCAATTATCCGGCTATGTAGTAGGGAAAGTACAGGATGTTGCAGATAAAAATTAATGAATGAATTGAAGAGAACAATTAACAATGAAAAACAAAAGAACAAAAGAAAAGGAACGCTTGTATAAGGTGAATGAACTTAAAATTTACTGATTACAGGAGTGCATATTGCATGCCTAAAACAAAACAAAAATTATTATAGAAAGAAGGGTGAACCCCTCAAATTAGATTAATTGGATGTAGACGTACTTAACATGTAATGCCGATGGGCCCTCGTGTTTCCAACAAAAAAGAAAGAAAGGCATTCTCAAATAAATGGTTAGATTACGTATCACTTGAGAGGTAATGAGGAAAATTCAAGTAAAGATTAACATGGAAAAAAAAACTCAATGAGGGAGAAAAATACAGTTGGTTTCTCCCCGCAACAGTTATCCAAAGTGTGGCCTGTTAAATAAAGAAAAGTAAAGCATTACTATCTGGGCACTAACCAGATGGTTCACGATATGAGAACCGGAGGTGTTCCCCCTCGAGTTGCAGAACCACTTCCTGCACGTCGGAATGTTGCACCTCACGACACACGCCGGATTCTGCACCCCACAATACTTGCACGCGTGCTCCGTAAAATTCCCCTTGCCAAACTCGTAACCCTCATCTCCAGTCTCCTCGAAGTTGAGCGCGCCCATCCCAGCCGCTAGGGTATCAACCGCCGGGGCAGTCGTCTGGCCGCCAGCGGCACCCCTGCCCTTGGAGGACGAGGAAGGAGCGCTGTGGGGCGTCGAGACGGAAGGCGATAGGGCGGGCTCAGAAGCCTGCAGATCGGAGGCGGGGGACTCCGGCGCGGGCTCGGGCTGCGGGGAGGGATGCGGCCAAGCGGGTGATCGGGAAGGCTGCGAGAGCTCTTGGAACGCCGGGTACTCGTCGAAGTCGTCCTGGGTGTTGAACTCGAGGAAAGTGTAGGCGTCGCCGCCGGTGTCCGGCTGCGAAGCCGTCTCGTAGAGGTTGTTAACTGACTGCGCCGCCATGGCTAGCGTCACGGACAATGGTTAGGGTTTCGAATCGCTGGTTGCTCGCCTCAGATCGGCGATGAAGTGCGACAGAGAGAGAGAGAGAGAGAGAGAGGAGACTGGGGCGAAGTTTTATAGTTTAGGACATTTTTAGGGATTTACGAGACGAAGATAAAAACAAAACGGAAGAGGAAGTCGGAAGGACGGTTCGGTACTGGGGCTATCGATTACGATGTAGGTGTTAATTTTATGGGCTGAATTGGGCTCCTTAAATTCTGGAACCAGGCCCAATTGTGCCAAAAGGAACAAATTCTTCAAACAAAATGACCAGCTTCAAAAACTTATGGGCATAAATCAAAAGTCATTTTTTTCTTAAGCATCAAGTGCTCGTTTTTTATTTATAATCCATCAGTAACTCACTCCCGTATTATTATTAACTATTTTTAAAATATAGAATTCCCATATTATTATCTTCTATTCTCTCATTCCATTAGCTAGTTATATAAACAGTCTGATTAACCAATTGTATGGACAAGATAAATTCTGATTATAACAACTACAATTTTATAGTTATTATAATTATTATAGCAACTAAAATTTATATTTACTACAACATGAATATTATTGAACAAGATCAAATATATATTGCAACAACTATAAATTTTACCTACTATAACTAGATATGTTAATATCCTAATATAAATAAAAATTTAGATGGTAATAATTATAAAATTATAGTTATTGTAACATAAATATTTTTAAACATGTCAAATCTGTCTAACACCATATTTAATACATGTAACAAAGATTTGACACTTAATTTAATGCATGTAAGAAACATACATCGGATAACTTTATTATTTTGCAAAGATGACAATTTTATTATTTTATAAGGGCTGATGGGTGGGAGACATTTTGATTTAAAAATAAAAATATATATATCTTTGATTTGAGAAAAAGGATACATTTTGATTTTTTTTTTACCATTATTCATTTATCAAAAATTGATGACTTATCTAAAAAAAAACAATTTAGCAAATTTATATTACAATTAAATAAATCATATCATATATGACCATTGAAAAAACTTTCTAAATTCCATAGCTTTGATCCAATTAAACACATTATTTTGACCTATTTATTGTTGGTGCGGGAAACATCCGACGATCGAACCTTAGTTTTGATAATGGCAAAGGATTCAAAGTTAAGTTAGTGTGTGATCTAACATATTTGAATAAGTGTTTCAAGAAAGTCCTAGCTGCGGTTAGGCAAAGGGAAAATCCTAAGGGGCGATAACCTTAGGTCCTAGGGGGCGGTAACCCTAGGTGGAGGAAAACCCTAAGGGGCGATAACCTTAGTGTTAGAGTGTATACTAAAAGCCTAGCTTTTGGTATAAACATTTATCTAGAAATAAGAATCACATTGGTCAAATGTCTACATTTATGATATATGTAGTTGTTCAATTAATTTATATTGTAGATAACATGGTGTGTGGTGTCACACATAGAGGATCATGTTATCAGTACCTTATAAATTATAAACAGTAACTCACGACCATAATGGAAAGGAACAAACCATTGGAAGGTCGTAGTGTAATTAGGTATTAGTTTATCTTAACTATATAATTACACTAGTACACTTAGAGTGTATTGAGTAGGACCATTAGAGGTCGTTTCTTTTATACTGACTTTATAAAGAAACAAAGACCTCAGTTATTATGGAAGTGTGTGCTCTTAATCCTAATATAATAACAAGCACATATATTTGATATTTATTTCTTTAATTTATCAATGGGTGAGATTTAGTTCGATAAATCAATAAGTCCGATAAGTTGGGAAATGATATCACTTATAGTGTGTGTTGTTGATTATAGAAGGAATCTATGTCCTAGTAATCTAGGTTGAGAATGACCCCAAGAGGAGCTCATAAGGATTGTCATGTTAAACCCTGCAGGTGGACTTAGTCCGACATGACGATAAGGTTGAGTGGTACTACTCTTGGACTAGAATATTAATTAAGTGAGTTGTCAGTAACTCATTTAATTAGTGGACATTCATTATCTTAAACACAGGGAGACTAACACACTCATAATAAGAAGGAGCCCAAAAATATAATTTGGGATTGGTACGGTAGTTCAATAATAATTCTTTAGTGGAATGAATTATTATTGATGAAGTTAAGTTGTGTGTTCGGGGCGAACACGGGAAGCCTAATTTCATCGGGAGACCAAAACCAATTTCTCCTCTCGGTCCCTATCGTAGCCTCTTGTATATAGAGATTTATACCCACCACATACCCACCTTCTTTCCCAACCAATAGGGGTCGGCCAAGCCAAGCTTGAAGCTCAAGCTTAGGGCCGGCCAAGCCTAAAGGTTGAGCCTTAAGGTGGCCGACCAATAGCTTGGAGCCCAATCTTAGGTGGCCGGCCGCATCATATTAAAAAGGAATTTTTCTTATATCATAGTTTTAAAAGAGAGTTTAAAAATTAAATCTTTCCTTTTAAAGCTTTCTACAAAAGATTAAGAAAAGATTTGAAATCTTTCCTTATTTGTAGATTGAAAGGAGATTTTATTTTTAAGAAAAACTTTCCTTTTTAACCATGATAATAATTTAAAAGAGAAGTTTAAAAATTAAATATTCTCTTTTATTAGTTTCTACAAAAGATTAAGAAAAGATTTGATATCTTTCCTTATTTGTAGATTGAAAAGAGATTTTAATTTTTAGAGATAACTTTCCTTTTAGAAATTATCCACATGTTTAAAAGAAGAATTTTAATTTATAAAATTTCCTTTTTATTAACCAATCATGAAGGGATAAAAATTATTGGAGAAATTTTTATAAATTTCCAGAAACAAATTAGGAAGTTTTAATTCTTGTGTGAATTAAATTTTCCTTGTTTTGGGAAATTAGAAGTGGCCGGCCATTATTATTAAAAGAAGAAAATTGTTTTTTAATTAAAATAATTTTTCTTTTTTATGACAAAAGAATTAAGGAATTTTTTATTAAAATTTTCTTATTTGTCAAGACCAAGGATTATAAAAGAGGGGGTAGAGGTGCCTTCACGGGTGATCAACTCTATTATTCTTCTCCTCTCTTTTCCTCCTTGGTGGCCGGCCCTAGCTTCTTCCTCTTCTCTTCTTCTTATGGCCGGCGGCAACCTCTCTTGGAGCTCTTGATGGTGGCCGGTTCTAGCTAGGAGAAGAAGGAGAGAAAGGTGGTTTTGTTTCTTGCATCCCTTGGAGCTTGGTGGTGGTGGCCGGACCTCTACTTCTCTTGGAGAATTGTGGTGGCCGAAACTTGCAAGGAAGAAGAAGGTGCTTGATGGTTCTCATCTCGGAAGATCGTTGCCCACACAACGTCCGAGGTTAGAAGATGAATACGGTAGAAGATCAAGAGGTCTTTTTAGAAGGTATAACTAGTAATTTTTCCTTTCCGCATCATACTAGTTATTTTTGGAAATAATACTAAATACAAGAGGCATACGATTCTAGAGTTTCGAATTTGTTTTCGATATAGTGTTCTTTTGTTTTTCTTTTCCTTGTGATTTGATTGTTCTTTTCGGTTAACCTAAAGTTATTTTAGAAATTAAATATTAGCTTTCTATAAAAGGTTTTGTCTAGTCGGTGGTGGTTGCTCCCATATCCAAGAAGGCCATGTGCCTCGCCACGTCAGTACTGGGAACCGATTATGGAAATTAATATTTAATGGAATTAATAACTTAAGGTGACTTGGGTCGAACGTGTTAAGTTCCGCAGGAGATCCAAGTCAAAACCTAAAAGAACAAATAGATTAAGTTTTGGATCAAATGTGTTAAGTTCCGCAGGCGATCCAAAATTTAATTTAAAAGAACACATGGTAGCTAGGAAAAGGTTCAGACCTTTGTACAAAATTTTTGTACAGTGGAACCTCTAGGCTTTCCGAGTAGCAACCAACACTTAGGTCCTAGGGGGCGGTAACCCTAGGTGGAGGAAAACCCTAAGGGGCGATAACCTTAGGTCCTACGGGGCAGTAACCCTAGGTGGAGGAAAACCCTAAGGGGCGATAACCTTAGGTCCTAGGGGGCGGTAACCCTAGGTGGAGGAAAATCCTAAGGGGTGGTAACCTTAGGTCCTAGGGGGCGGTAACCCTAGGTGGAGGAAAACCCTAAGGGGCAGTAACCTTAGGTCCTAGGGGGCGGTAACCC
Source organism: Zingiber officinale (assembly GCF_018446385.1). NCBI lineage: Eukaryota > Viridiplantae > Streptophyta > Magnoliopsida > Zingiberales > Zingiberaceae > Zingiber > Zingiber officinale. Next base: position 96,006,531 of record NC_055994.1, on the reverse strand, counting down.
TAGGTGGAGGAAAACCCTAAGGAGAGGAAACCTTAGGTCCTAGGGGGCGGTAACCCTAGGTGGAGAAAAACCCTAAGGGGCGGTAATCTTAGGTCCTAGGGGGTGGTAACCCTAGGCGGAAAGTCCAGTCGGTCTGGAGGATCAGACTGGCGTCAGGTAATCTCTCCTGAGGGGAGTAGGTGAGGACGCGTTCCCCGTAGAGGGAACAGTAGGCGTCGGGTCGACCTAGGGTTTCCGGCCGAAAATCCGAAGTCAGACTCGGACAGTCCGAAGACTGTCAGTTATTCCTTACTATGTTTTATCAGATTCTAACACTGTCTTGCAGGGGATTTTGCTCGGACTAACCTTGTTTTGCAGGTGAGGAACCTGCTGGAAAAAGGTGGTCCGGGCGCCCGGGACAGGTCCGGGCGCCCGGGACCAAACTTTATCCCTGCCGTGACTTCGCCACGTGGAGCATCCTGGTTGGTTGGCCACGTCACACTCCAGGCGTCCGGAAAGGATCCAGGCGCCCTGAATGTCATATAAAAAGAGGGTTGAGGTGCAGCTTCAAGGACAACGATTTAACAAGCCTTCCTTCTGCTGTGTGCTGCTCAAGAAACGACTCTAAAGTGCCGTTACAGTCGCCGACGACCTAAAGCTTCAGTTATTATTTTGTTGTCGGTATTATTTCAATTCCAGTTGTACTTATTTCCTTGTACTTATTCACGATATTATAGTTGTTGCCCACCGGAAGCGATCAAGGATCGCGGGCCTTCGAGTAGGAGTCGCCTTAGGCTCCAAACGAAGTAATTCCCTGTGTCTCTGTATTTGACTGTCTTTATTCCGCTGCTCATTACTCTATTAGTTTCACGTACGATTTACGGATTTCGAAAAACGAAATAGCCACGAGCGCTATTCACCCCCCCTCTAGCGCTTTCGATCCATCAATTGGTATCAGAGCGGGGTCGCTTTGAATTGGTGCAACCACCATTCAAGCATTTTTCGTGGCTTTGTCGTTTATATAGGTTAAAAATATAACCTTACGCCTTTCGTTTTTTCCCTCCAAAACTGTTTTTGAAAAATTAATTTTCATCTTTTCACCATTGGTTGGAATTAACAAAATATTGCATTTTCAAAAATTTGTAGTAATATTTTTTTTAATAATATTTTAATAATATTTTATCATTTTTTTCTCTCAAAATTCCTGAATTACTATTTTTTATCTCTCTCCCGCATTACTAATCCAAGACTAAGTCTTGGAACAAGTTTTATTGTGTTTATTTTGCGAGATTGTCTTTCTAAGATGACCCATCAAGAAGGCTACAACACTGCTCGCCCACCGCTCTTCTCCGGAGATAATTTTGGAGATTGGAAGGGTCGGATGGAGGCGTATCTCCAGACCCACTTTGAAGTCTGGATGATCGTCAAAACCGGGCTTCAACTGCCAACTGGCAGCGCCGGCAAGCCACTACCGTACGAGAACTGGGACGCAAACCTTATCAAAAATGTAGAAGCAAACGCAAAAGCAACGTATACACTTCAATGTGGTTTAACGAATAAGGAGTTGAATCGCGCCGGCCCATTTTCAAGCGCTAAGGAGCTGTGGGAGAATCTGATTGAGCTACACGAAGGTATTCTTGATACGAAAATAGGTAAGAATGTTTTAATAAATAAATTATTTGAGCAGACTAATACTATTCCGGCCGAGGAAGGTGTTGCGTTATTTGCAGGAACAAGTAAGACGAAGAAAGCACTGAAGGCAACATGGTCCGAGTCATCAGATGAATCCGGGTCCGACGAAGAAGAACCGACGAGCTTCCTCGCTCTACCAGTACAAGCAACCGTGGCGGAAACTGAGTCCGAGTATGAGTCAGAAATCGAGAGCGAATCCGAGACTGAGTCTGATCGAAGCCACGAATCTGCATTCGTTTCCGAAGGACCAAAACCGACTGTAAGTTCACTACTCGCAGAATTTCAATTAGATAACTTGCATGAATTATTACCTTACTTAGTAAAAAAGTTGGCTAAATCCAACGTCCGGGTTAAGTCGCTCCAAAAGGAGGTAACGGTCCTTAAGGAAGCGACTGACTCGAGCTCTTTAACTGAGTCAGTTCAAACTGGAAGTTCAACTCAAGTCCAACAACTTGAGGAAGAGAATTCCAATTTGAAAGCTCACATTAAAGAACTCAAGGACACATTGGAACGGTTCACCTTGGGCTCCAAGAATCTGGATCTGATTCTTGGAAAACAGCGAGCCGTTTACAACAGAACTGGACTTGGATTTAAAACTAAAACAAAATACAAATCATATTTATCGCTAGTTAATAGAAAAATTGTCCAAGCATGGGTGCCAAAATCTAACTTGGTTAATCAAGTTGGAAATAGTCACTATTGGGTCCCCAAGGATCAAGTCTATTACCTTGATAGACCATATCGAGGCTATGATCCAGGGGGAGCTAATAGAAAAACAATATTAAGAACATAATTCAAATTAATATTCAAAATTAAATTAAAAATTAAAAATTCAATTAAAAATTCGAAATTTATTATTAATTATTAAAATTCAAAATTCGAAATTAATTACTAAAATTCAAAATTCAAAATTAAATTCAAAATTCGAAATTAATAACTAAAATTCTAAAATTCAAATTCGAAATTAATAACTAAAATTCAAAAATTTAAATTCGAAATTAATTACTAAAATTCAAATTCGAAATTAATAACTAAAATTCTAAAATTCAAAATTCGAAATTAATTATTCAAAATTCAAAATTAATTATTCGAAATTAATTCAAAAATTCAAAATAGAAGGAGGGTCCAGAAAAGCTGGCACCCCTAACTAATCTACCCGAAATGGGTAAACAAGAGTAGACTACCCGGCAGGGTAATTAAGGTTAGAAAAAATGGGCTAGGTTTAACTTGACCCATGGTACTGGTGAAATTTTTGGATGATAGTAAGTTAGGGAAGCTTGGGCATCGCATGTCTAGGAATATATGGCTTCGACCTGGTGTATTTGGCCAAGTGGAACTGACCGAAGCTACCCTTAAATGGATCCTAACTAGTTAGACCAAGGTTTAGTATTAAGTTCAATGGGTAGGACTATTTGGAAAACCTCGAAGGCATGATTACTTTAATGAGTACCTTGTGACTCACCATAGCCCAGAAGTTTATCCAAAGAATGCTTACTTGTTGAACCCAAAACTAAACCTGAATCTAACACAAAGCTAAACCAGACCCTTAAATTCAACCATAATTCATCTCACAACAATTATAGAATTCTCTGATTGAAAATTTAGATGGGTGAGATGACTAAGGAATTTTAAAAATTCAAACTGATAGTTATTCAAAATTCTTTATAATCTTTTCAAAATCTTTTAAAACTTCATTTCAAAATTATTTGAAAAATCTTTTCAAAATCAGTTCAAAATCTTTAAAACTTAATTTCAAAATTCTTTTAAAAATTATTTGAAAAATCTTTTCAAAATCAGTTCAAAATCTTTAAAACTTAATTTCAAAATTCTTTTAAAAATTACTTGAAAAATCTTTTCAAAATTATTTCAAAAATCTTTTAAACTCAATTTCAAAATTAATTCAAAATTATTTCAAAAATCTTTTAAACTCAATTTCAAAATTATTTCAAAAATCTTTTAAACTCAATTTCAAAATTATTTCAAAATTATTTCAAAAATCTTTTAAACTCAATTCAAAATTATTTCAAAAATATTTTAAACTCAATTTCAAAATTTATTTCAAAATTATTTGAAAAATCTTTTAAACTCAATTTCAAAATTATTTCAAAATCATTTCAAAATCTTTTAAAATTCTTTTAAAAAATTTATTTGAAAAATCTTTTCAAAATCATTTCAAAATCTATTTGAAAAATCATTTGAAATATCCTCTGAAAAATTAATTTCAAAACCCTTTTCAGAAGTTATTAAATTCTTTGAAATTCTAAACTCAATTAATTTTTCAAAATAATGGTCACCTATTTGGAATTCTAACTGAGATTTTCAATGTTGTAAATTAAAGTAAACTCCATCTCACACCCACTCATATGCTAAACATGCTTGTTAATCTAGAACGAGTGAGATGGAAAATTAGGAAAATAATTTTTTAACCTCTCATGCTTGAACTCCTGAACTCAAAAATTTATTAAGGTATTAATTAAGGGGGAGTGATTTTGAGTCGGTTTTAAAATTAGTTTTTCTTTAAAAATTTTGACTTGACATCAAAATTAAAAAACTATTTTTGGCATATCTTCGAAAATTCAAGCTATTTTTTAGCTCTAAAAATTATTTATGACCTGACCTTCAAATTATAACTCCTCTATAAGCTAAAGGTTTTCAAAGCTAAGTACTTAATTAAGTTTTCTCTAAACTTAGTTAACTTATTTTCTAAACTTAGCTAATTGGCAAGATGTTCTCTAGAGGCAATATTAAAGTTTAAGCATGCTTGTACTTAAGGGCTCTAATACCTGATCAAAATCAAATCTTGACTCTTGCTTGGACCTTAGGACAACTTGTACTTAAGGGCTCTGATACCTGATCAAAACCAAATCTTGACTCATGCTTAGGGATCTGATACCTTACTAAAACAAAATTTATAAACTATTAAACACTAAGGTTATCGCTTCTCCTTTGCCTTAAGTATCTTTGAAATTCGTTCCTCTTAAGCAGCTTTTCAAAAAAAAAAAAAAACTTTTTCAAACTTAAAACATTCAAGTGTCCTCTATTTTGAAAATTTTTTAAGCTGCAATTAACTTCTTTAAGTTGAAAATTTTCCTTGGAAATTTTCTTTAAAAACCTGAATATTTTTTTCTTTTTCCCGGAAAATTTCTGAAGTTGGAAATTGTGTTTTGAAAATTTTTCTGTGAAAATTTTGGAAACTCCTCAAAATACACTAAGTTAAAAAGTGCACCTTTTTTTTCTATATCTCTTCAAGCAAAAGGTGTTGCCCTTCACTTGCTCCTTGCCTAAGTTAAATTATTTTCTGCTAAATTCCGTCTTGAAAAGTTAAAATTTTCAAAACCGGCTCATTTTTGATATATGGCAAAGGGGGAGAGTAGAGAAATTCAAGTAGAGAAATTCAAAGAAATATTCTAAAGGGAACTTGTATTAAGGGGGAGCTATTGGCTATTAGTAAAAAAAATTCAAAGAGAATAACTTATATTAAGGGGGAGCTATGTTTATCTGGCTATCACGCTTATCTTGGTTCTTGTGTTTATACATAACTGCATATTTTTTACTTAACATTGAATTTCGGTTGCCATTATCAAAAAGGGGGAGATTGTTAGTGCGGGAAGCATCCGACGATCGAACCTTAGTTTTGATAATGGCAAAGGATTCAAAGTTAAGTTAGTGTGTGATCTAACATGTTTGAATAAGTGTTTCAGGAAAGTCCTAGCTGCGGTTAGGCAAAGGGAAAATCCTAAGGGGTGGTAACCTTAGGTCCTAGGGGGCGGTAACCCTAGGTGGAGGAAAACCCTAAGGGGCGGTAACCTTAGGTCCTAGGGGGCGGTAACCCTAGGTGGAGGAAAATCCTAAGGGGTGGTAACCTTAGGTCCTAGGGGGCGGTAACCCTAGGTGGAGGAAAACCCTAAGGGGCGATAACCTTAGGTCCTAGGGGGCGGTAACCCTAGGTGGAGGAAAACCCTAAGGAGAGGAAACCTTAGGTCCTAGGGGGCGGTAACCCTAGGTGGAGAAAAACCCTAAGGGGCGGTAACCTTAGGTCCTAGGGGGTGGTAACCCTAGGCGGAAAGTCCAGTCGGTCTGGAGGATTGGACTGGCGTCAGGTAATCTCTCCTGAGGGGAGTAGGTGAGGACGCGTTCCCCGTAGAGGGAACAGTAGGCGTCGGGTCGACCTAGGGTTTCCGGCCGAAAATCCGAAGTCAGACTCGGACAGTCCGAAGACTGTCAGTTATTCCTTACTATGTTTTATCAGATTCTAACACTGTCTTGCAGGGGATTTTGCTCGGACTAACCTTGTTTTGCAGGTGAGGAACCTGCTGGAAAAAGGTGGTCCGGGCGCCCGGGACCAAACTTTATCCCTGCTGCGACTTCGCCACGTGGAGCATCCTGGTTGGTTGGCCACGTCACACTCCAAGCGCCCGGAAAGGATCCAGGCGCCCTGAATGTCATATAAAAAGAGGGTTGAGGTGCAGCTTCAAGGACAACGATTTAACAAGCCTTCCTTCTGCTGTGTGTTGCTCAAGAAACGACTCTAAAGTGCCGTTACAGTCGCCGACGACCTAAAGCTTCAGTTATTATTTTGTTGTCGGTATTATTTCAATTCCAGTTGTACTTATTTCCTTGTACTTATTCACGATATTATAGTTGTTGCCCACCGGAAGCAATCAAGGATCGCGGGCCTTCGAGTAGGAGTCGCCTTAGGCTCCGAACGAAGTAATTCCCTGTGTCTCTGTGTTTGACTGTCTTTATTCTGCTGCTCATTACTCTATTAGTTTCACGTACGATTTACGGATTTCGAAAAATAAAATAGCCACGAGCGCTATTCACCCCCCCCCCTCTAGCGCTTTCGATCCATCATTTATAACTTAGTACAAAGATTGACAGCCAAGTTTACAATACAATAGTTGTTGAGAAAAAAGATCCAAGTTTACAATAGTGTCATTAGAAAATGGAAGAGATTTTTTTCCCGAGGGCAATGCACTTAATGAGAATAATAATTCATTCTTCTTAACAATAAGTCCTGAGGATTTTTTGGTTGATCATGATATTGCTCTAGGTTTGCAGGCAACTACATTGATTTTAGTAAAAAATTTAGTAAAAAGTACTTTAAATGCACATGGTTCCAAGCTAATACTAGATAAAAAAAGATTTTGGTTATAATTTTCCTTATGACAGGCTCAGGCATGGCAATACTTGTGATATTTCTATTTGGGACGCTTTTAATTTGCCAATTTTATGGATGTTAAATATCATTGGATGGGCTACTTTTTATTGACATTGGAAACATATCACATTATGGCAAGGTAACATTTCACAATTTAATGAATCTTCTACCTATTTGATAAAGTGGTTAAGAGATTATTTATGATTAAACTATTCACAATTTATCAATGGATATAATCCTTTTCGTATGAATAGTCTATCTGTATGGACTTAGATGTTCTTGTTTGGACATCTTATTTGGGCTACTAAATTTATGTTCTTAATTTCTTGGTGTGGATATTGACAGGAATTGATTGAAACTTTAGAATGGGCTCATGAACGTATACCTACGGCTAATTTGATTCGATGAAGAGATAAGTCAGTGGCTCTTTCCATTATGCAAGCAAGATCAGTTGGATTAACCCATTTTTCCATAGGTTATATATTTACTTATGCGGCTTTCTTGATTGCCTCTACATCAAGAAAATTTAGTTAGTTTAGTTATTTATTAATTTTTTATGTATTGTATCATCAACTGTTGGGCGTTACAGGAGACGAAAGGCTTCGTCTCTTTCGCTGCTGCAAACGGCGGTTTGCTGCAAATGCTAGGGAGACGAAGGGGCGTCCTTTCCCCTTCATCTTCCTCAGCCTTCCTATAAAAGGAGCGTCCAAGCACATATTCGGTTAACGAAGAAAAACGGAGGAGAAGGTTTCAAAGGTGATCAGAGAGGGCAGAAGTGTGAGGTGACGGTGATTTGGTCGAGCAAAGGAGAACGTCTAGAGGCTGATATTTGGCTCGTGAACCTTGAAGAGCTTTCCGGTTGCCCCGTGATCGTGCTTCCGACAGCGGCAGCCTCTTCATCGACCGACGTCTTCGGTTGCGGTTCTTTGGGAGATCAGTTCAAAACAATGTGTAATGAGAAATAGATTATTAGATAGTTGACTATCCCTGGAACTCCACAACAAAATGGGGTTGCTGAAAGAAGAAATAGGACTCTGTTGGGATTTTCGAGCCGCGAAACTCGCTTTTTCACGTCGCGGAAACCCCGAAACCCCAAGCCACCGAATCCGTGCGAAGTAAAATAAAACAAAAATACGAGTACGAGTTTCTTACATCTAGATCTACACTAGGAGAAGGAAGTTACCCTTGATGCGATGCCCTTCGCAATCCCGCTCGTCCAACGGTTGGCCGGATCTCAAGATCGTCAAGCGTACGATCCTCTAGAAGTATCCACACGAACAAACTAGGTGGAGAGGCCAAACAAAAGGTGTGTTAGCACCTATGAAGTGTTCGGCCAAGGAGGAGGAGAGGGAGAAGAGAGTGAGAGCTAGAGGAAGAAGATGATGGAATGAATGCCTTGAATGAAATCAAAATTCCATTCATCACAAAAGTGGTCGGCCACATAATGGAATTGTAACCTCCATTCATATTTAATGTGGCCATTAAAGAGGGGATTTGTAATCTCCATTAGGTGACACACACATGTGTTAACTATGATGATGTGGCACATCATCATTGGCCACTTAATGTCAACTCACAAATGAGGTGGCAAATGGTCAAGTCAAACTTGACCTTTCATCTTCCTTCTCAAGCCAAGTCAAACTTGACCAAATCTCTCTCATGGTTGATCTAATCTAACCATTTGATTCAAAATAATTTAATATAATGAATCTAATTCATTTAATTAAATTGATTCAATGAGTCATAATCTAAATTAGACTCATTGAACACATGAATCAAATTGAGTCCAACTCAATTAGCCCAATTAGGATTACTCTTAATCCAATTTGATTCATCACATGAATCTAATCCTCTTGGTTCATCATATGAACCTAATCTCCATCTAATTGTCCTTAGTGTGTGACCCTATAGGTTCTTGTAACGTTGGCAATGCCCCTAAACCCATTTAGGAGCATAAGTAATGAGCGGTATCTAGCAACACATCATTACTACCCAAGTTACAAGAATGTTGAGATCCAACATCACCTTGTGACTACTAATTGTGACTCCTCACAAAATATGACATTGTCCTTCTATCTTAGACATCTAGATTGATCAATGTGAGGCATAGACCGTGTCATCCTCTAATCAATCCAAATCTTGAACTCCAAGTAGACTCACTCAATCAAATGAGCTCAATATCTCATATTGACTCATTTGGGTATGACCATGTACTTCGTGGTCTCACTCTATCAAGAATATCGATGTCACTCCCGTCATATAGGAGGGATAGATCTCATCTACATCACTCACATCCCTCCGCATAATTTGTTACATACCCAGTAATCGTCTTTATAGTCCACCCAGTTACGGGTGACGTTTGACGAAACCAAAGTACATAACTCCTTATGTAGGGAACCATGATGACTTCAGGTCTAAGGACTAGTAGTCATACTAATAGTCACATGAGAAAGTATATGCCACTCATATAACGATTCATGATACTTTCTCATGGCGGGTCATTCAGTATACATTCTCCAATATATACTCATGTGTCAACTTGATATCTCCATATCCATGACTTGTGAGATCAAGTCATCGAGTTGACCTACATACTAGTCTTATTGCATTAACATTGTCCCTGAATGTTAATACTCGACTAGGAATGATTAAGAGTAGTGTTCCCTATATCATTTCACTATCGATTCAACCAATCGATTGATATAGGTAAGAACCTTCTACTCGAGGACGCTATTATACTTAGTTTATTTGGCACCAATACAAGTAAGCATAATAACCAAAAACCAAATGCCTTTATATATAAGAAATATGATATAATGAGTCCATACAACAATCATCAAATGATTGGCTCTAGGGCTCTAACTAACAGACTCTTCTTGAAATGGTTAGGTCTATGATGGCGCAGGCTAATTTGTCAATCTCCTATTGAGGAGATGCATTATTAGTTGCGGCCTATATACTTAACAAAGTGCTTTCAAAGTCAGTTTCATCTACCCCACATGAACGTTGGACAGGTAGAAAGCCGAATTTAAGTAATCTGAGACCTTGGGGGCAGCTGCCTACATTCATGATAAGACTCACGAACATGGGAAATTAGAACCCAGAGGTAAGAAGTGTATCTTTATAAGGTACTCTAAGACTTCTAAGGGTTATGTTTTTATTAGTGAGCGACGAGATAGAACCATCTCTGAAATAGAGTCAAGAGATGCTACTTTTCTTGAAATTGAGTTCCCAACACGAGGTGAAGTTGATAAGACAATTCCTCTATATGAGATAGAGGAGGAGGATAATGCTCCTTTATCAACAAATCAGAAGATGTCTGAATCTAGTCAACCGAGTGGGAGTAATTTTCCATTGAATGAGTCAGTTTCTCAACCGTCTAAACTTCGAAGAAGTAGTCGTCAGATTATTCCTCAGAGAAGGTTTGATATTGAGAATGAGGCATTGATGGTTCTCCCAATTGATGATGAGGAATCTCAAACAGTTGAGGAAGCTTTGAGAAGCTCAGTTAGAAAAGAATGGAAAATTACAATGGATGAAGAAATGAAATCAATGAGAAAGAACAAGTTTGGGATTTAGTCGATCTTCCTTCGGGTCGAAGGACTATTGGGAATAAGTGGATTCTCAAAGTAAAGAGGAAAGCAGATGGATCGATTAATCAATACAAAGCTCGATTAGTTGCAAAAGGATATACTCAAATGGAGGGTATTGACTTTAAAGAGACAGTCTCCCCAGTTGTGAAGTTTGCGTCAATACGTGTCATCCTATCTATAGTAGCACAATATGACATGGAATTACATCAGATGAATGTAAAAACAGCTTTCCTTAATGGTAATCTTGACGAAGAAATCTATATGGTATAACAAGAAGGTTATGTTGCTGAAGGCCAAGAGAAAAGAGTATGTAGACTTAGACTATATATGGGCTAAAGAAAGTGTCAAGACAACGGAACATAAGATTTAATAAAATAATATTATCTTATGGTTTCGAAATGGTCAATGAGGATCATTGTGTTTACCAAAGAAAAGAGAAAGGAAAGTTTGTCATTTTATCATTATATGTTGATGATATGATAATAACTGGAAGCGACATAAAGTGTGTGATAGAAGTCAAAAGTTGACTTTCATCACAATTTGACATAATAGATATGGGAGAAGCAGAGTACATCTTAGGAGTGGAGATCGTTAGAGACCGGTCAAAAAGACTCTTGGGTGTCTCAAGAAGCTTATATCACTAAGATGCTACAACACTTCAATATGTCAGATTGCAACATTGAAAAGATGCCTATAGCGAAAGGTACTGTTTTGAGCAAAAGTATGTATCCCAAGACTCCTGAGAAAATAGCCGAAATGAAGAAGAAACCATATGCCAGTGGCATTGGTAGTTTGATGTACACTATGTTGTGTACTCGTCCTGATATAAACTATGTTGTTGGCTTAGTTAGTCATTTTCAGTCAAACCCAGGCTCGAGACACTGGAAAGCGGTGAAGAGGATATTCAAATATCTCAAAGGAACAATGGATTATTGCCTCTACTTCCAAGGATCAGAAATGAGCCTAAGTGGCTACACAGATGCGATTGGGCAGGGGACCTTGATGACAGAAAATCCACATCCGGCTATGTCTTCTTGCTGTATGGTGGCATCATCTCATGGAATAGCAAGAAGCAAGCTTGTGTAGCCTTGTCGACAATAGAAGCTGAGTATGTGGCTTGTGCAGCAGCAGTATAAGAGGTTGTCTAGCTAAGAAGGTTCCTGAAGCATCTGAAGATTGCTGAGGATAGTGGGAGTCTGTTACTGTGTACTGTGACAGTCAAGATGCGATAGCTTTTTCCAAGGATCCCAAATATCACAGCAAAGGCAAGCATATAGAAATTAAGTATAATTTTGTAAGGGATATTGTTGACAATAAAAAAATTATTCTTGAGTACATCCCTACACAAAATATGCTTGCTGATCCTTTTACTAAGCCATTGACTAAAGAGTCATTTCATGGGCATGTGAAGTCTTTGGGACTTCGAAGAAAGTAACTAATTGTAAAGACATTGTGATAAATGAAAAATGTCATGATTTATTCAGTGTATATGTTTTTGTTACATTCGAATAAAAGTCTCGATAAGCATGTTAGTAGATTGAGATTGGTCCACTCACATGGATAATCATCTTTATTTGTTGAGTACAAATAGAGGTAAGACCGTTGCTTATGAGGCAGCTTATGTTCCTGTGAATAGAGACATACCCATAAGTTAAGGTCGCCTTGATATTTGTGTCAAGAGGAGATTATTTGTGTAATGATTGGAGTAAATGCACCAACCATTTACTGAATCTGCTTGAGGTCAGATTAGAATTCATATGTTAAATTCAGGATTAGACATTGAGAATGTCTAGATCGAAATCTGTACGATGTTAAATTTTAGGAAAAACATGCGCTCTTTTTGGAAAAGAGAATAACATCGTAACATGTGATTCATACCACATGTGCTATGATGACAAGAAGGGTAGTAGGAGAATGGATCTCTGCTTCTCTACTATGTGAGACCCTTGAGATTATAAGTTAATCTCGATCTTACCCTAAGTGACTATTTAGCTGTCTACTTGAAGTTCTGATCAGTGTCTGCTACTTTAGCATATTTCCTATTGGCTATGGATGATTCGGTCTATGGAGCATAACTAGGAAAGCGACTGATTAGAATGAATAAATTCTAGCTAAAAAGGAAGATTAAGATTGATTTACATCTGTGACATTTATTCACTGGTACCGGTTACATTTTTAGTTCAGTACATAAAATGTAATTATGAATAATTTGTTTGATTGGAGATATTGAACATGCTCTTGACATATGGTCAATATGAGAGATTAAAGATGTTCATAATTATATAAATAATTTAATCTGGGGTAAAGGCAAGTCATTTATGTCTCTGATTCGTTCTATGGACATATGTCTCTTATTCGTTCTGTGGAGCAGCTAAGTAAGGTGTGACAATCTTCTTAGCAGTTGAATGCTTAATGTACTTACTGTCGCACAAATCATTTTCCCTAATGTATGGAATGGATGTTCTTATTTGGTCTTTGTGACTAAATTTTCCTCTGGTCTTCGTGACTTGATCCTCATAAAGTCTATGTGACTTATTTGGTCTTTGTGACTAATTTGCTATGGTCTTCGTGACTTGATCCTCATAAAGTCTATGTGACTTATTTGGTCTGTGTGACTAATTTTCTCTGGTCTTCGTGACATGATCATCTTGTAGTCTATGTGACTGGCATAGTCTATGTGACCATATAACTTTGTGGATTGACTTGGACGAGTGAGAGATGTTGGGTGTTACAGGAGACGAAAGGCTTCGTCTCTTTCGCTGTTGCAAACAGCGATTTGCTGCAAACGCCAGGGAGACGAAGGGACGCCCTTTCCCCTTCGTCTTCCTTAGCCTTCCTATAAAAGGAGCGTCCAAGCACAGATTCGGTTAATGAAGAAAAACGGAGGAGAAGGTTTCAAAGGTGATCAGAGAGGACAGAAGTGTGAGGCGACGGTGATTTGGTCAAGCAAAGGAGAACGTCCAGAGGCTGGGATTTGGCTCGTGAACCTTGAAGCGCTTTCCGGTTGCCCCGTGATCGTGCTTCCGACAGCGGCAGCCTCTTCATTGACCGACGTCTTCGGTTGCGGTTCTTCGGGAGATCACTGTGAGTGATTAAAGTTTACTTTGTTTAATTGTTTTTTCATGCTTTCAAAACCACCAACATCAACAATCTCATTTGTTTCGATGGATAGGGAGGATAAGGATCCACCTTCTTATATTTTTACATCTAGGATCCGAACTCTATCATAAATAATAATAGGGACTAAACATTATATTATGACAAGAAAAAGTTTCATTCAGAGGGAGAATAAAGGCAGAAATTGGAACAAAAATATCATTTGATTCTTCGATCCTCAAAAATAATAATAATAAGCAAAGTTTCATCATTAAGTGAAAAATGAGAAATTGATGTAAAATTGCAATCCCCGCCATGTGATAGTGTACCTACACGTCTCCATCGGCGTTGTTTTTTGATAAGAAGACCTAGAATTAACCATCAAGACTTTGGGATATCTGGACACATACTTGGGAAATGTTTCATACATGTTTATTATCAAGCCCAATAAGATCAAGTTGGTAAGGAGAAAAATATATTTTCCCATTTGTATAAATTTCTATGATTTATGATTGTGGATTACACCTCTTTACCATTTTGTACAAATAGCATACTCCATTTGTATATAGTGGTAAAGAGGTGTATTCCATCTTTCTTTGTCCATAAGTTCTTGGTTCTTCGGTAGCTCGTAAGGCTCATAACCTTGAGGTTGCTAGTTCAAATCCTGTCTCCGCAACATTAAAAAAAAATGAGGTATCATTAATTAATAACTATGTTTTTAGCCAAAAAAAAAAAAAAAGGTAAAGTGTAGTAGTAGTTCTATAGGAATTAGTATTACTAGTTCGAATTTGCGATCTTATCTCTTATCTTATCATAATACATTACTTTACCACGGGTAGATAGCAGGAATTGAACCCGCATCTTCTCCTTGACAAAGAGAAATTTTACCATTTGACCATATTCACTTTTTTTTTTGTTATGCATCCATAAGTCCACACATATATGACATGTAACATTTAGATCATATGTACATGCCAAATATTCAAATGTAAAAATAAAATATATTTTTTTTTGAACTCAGATTGAATCTTAATGAGTCTCACAATCCGAATTTCTTAGAACTTAAAAATTGAAGGATTTCCATTTTTGGATCGGGAAAATAAAAATAAGTTTCAATTTAAGATATGAGAGAATTAAGAATAGCTATTAGAAAGACTAATTCAATCCATAATGATGTACCAAAAAATATAATATTTTTATTACTTAACCAATTGTCAAAAGAAGCAAATACAACGGGTATACTATCAGTAAAACTGATAAAGTAGCAATTAATGTAAAAACAACTAATTAGAAAGCAATAGTCATGTTTGTAATCCTCTAAGTTACCAACAAATAAACTATACCATTTAATCCATCGCTTCGTCAAAATATATATAAATAATACATCATGTAGGGATTTAACCATGAATAAGTTGACTCTTTAGAACTTAGAACTTATTACCACTTTATTTTATTCGGACATGGAGTTAAGGGGAGTTTAGTATTTACTTCACAAGTAGAAATGTTGATGATATATATATATATACACACAATTAGATACATCGAAATATATATTCGTATCTGAGATGTTTCTACATATAGTTAGTGTTTCATATAGTTATATTCCATTTGTAGGAATAAAATATAAATGAACTATGGGAGAGATGGCTGAGTGGTTGATAACTCTGGTCTTGAAAATTGATATAGTTTGAACAAAAAACTATCGTGGTTCGAATCCCTCTCTCTCCTTTTGCTTACTGAAAAAATTATTCTTTATTCATTTGACCCTGCCCTTTTTTCATAAAAGGGAAAGGGAATGACTTGGCAATTCCAATTAGCCGAGCTAGAATATAAAAAAAAATAGAATATATAGAAAAATACAAATAAGAAAATATCAATGAAGAGGGGTCATGGAAAGAACAGGTTCCAAATCAAGATCAATTCCTTTTTCAAATCCTGTTGTAATTTCACGAGACCTTCTTGTTGTTGGTTGCTACTCGGAAAACCTAGAGGTTCCACTGTACAAAAATTTTGTACAAAGGTCTGAACCTTTTCCTAGCTACCATGTGTTCTTTTAAATTAAATTTTGGATCGCCTGCGGAACTTAACACGTTTGATCCAAAACTTAATCTATTTGTTCTTTTAGGTTTTGACTTGGATCTCCTGCGGAACTTAACACGTTCGACCCAAGTCACCTTAAGTTATTAATTCCATTAAATATTAATTTTCATAATTGGTTCCCAGTACTGACGTGGCGAGCCACATGACCTTCTTGGATATGTGAGCAACCACCACCGACTAGACAAAACCTTTTATAGAAATCTAATATTTAATTTCCTAAAATAACTTTAGGTTAACCAAAAAGAACAATCAAATCACAAGGAAAAAAAAACAAAACAAAAGAACACAACTTCGAAAAACATATTCGAAATACTAGAACGTAAGCCTCTTGTATTTGGTATTATTTCCATAAATAACTAGCACGATGCGGAAAAGAAAAATTACTAGTTATACCTTCTAGAAAGACCTCTTGATCTTCTACCGTATTCCTCTTCTAACCTCGGACATTGTGTGGGCAACGATCTTCCGAGATGAGAAACCACCAACCACCTTCTTCTCCTCCTAGCTAGGTTCGGCCAACAATAAGGAAGCTTCACCAAGGAAGAAGATCAAAACACCAACCAAGCTCCAAGAGATGCTAGCTTTCTCTCCTTCTTCTTCTTCTTCTCCAAGTAGTATCCGGCCACCACAAGAGCTCCAAGGGGAGAGAGAGGTTCGACCACCACAAGAGGAACAGAGGGAGAGGATGATGGCCGGCCACACCAAGGAACAAAAGAGGGAGAGAAATAATAGAGGTTGTGTCTCATGAAGGCACCCTCACCCCTTCTTTTATATTCCTTGGCCTAAGAAAATTAGGAAATTTAATTACAATAAAATTTCCTTAATTTCCTTGACATGATTTAATTGAGAAAAATAAAATAAAATTTCCCCAATTAAATTCTAATGGCCGGCCACATCATGAAATCAAATTAGACAAGTTTCAATCAACAATTAAAACTTCCTAATTTGTTTCCGGAAATTTTAAAATTAAAATTTCTCTTCAAAATCTCTTCATGGTTGATAAAAAGAAATTTCCATAATTTTAATTTTACAACATGTGAATAATTTTTAAAGAGAAAATAAAATATCTCACCAATCTATAAATAAGGAAAGAGATCTAATCTCTTTCTTTAATCTTTTGTAGATCTTTTACAAGAGAGATATTTTAATTTTAATTCTCTTTAATAAATTATTTCTTCCACATAATAAAAATTAAAATTAAAATTCTTTTTAATTTAATTTGGCCGGCCCCCACTAGCTTGGGTTCAAGCTAGGGCCGGCCACCCCAATTTATACCTAGGCCGGCCCTAGCTTGTTTCCAAGCTAGCTTGGCCGGCCCCCTTTAGGTGGGTATAGAAGGTGGGTATAGGTGGGTATAGTACTCTATAAATAAGAGGCTACGATAGGGACCGAGAGGAGGAATTGGTTTTGGTCTCCCGATAAAATTAAGCATCCCGTGTTCGCCCCGAACACACAACTTAATTTTATCAATAATAATTCATTCCACTAGAGAACTATTATTGAACTACCGCACCAATCCCAAATTACATTTTTGGGCTCCTTCTTATTATGAGTGTGTTAGTCTCCCTGTGTTTAAGATATCGAATGTCCACTAATTAAGTGAGTTACTGACAACTCATTTAATTAATATCTTAGTCCAAGAGTAGTACCACTCAACCTTATCATCATGTCGGACTAGGTCCACCTGCAGGGTTTAACATGACAATCCTTATAAGCTCCTCTTGAGGACATTATCAACCTAGTATCTCTAGGACACAGTTTCCTTCTATAATCAACAACACACACTATAAGTGATTCCATTTCCTAACTTATCGGGCTTATTGATTCATCGAACTAAATCTCACCCATTGATAAATTAAAGAAATAAATATCAAATATATGTGCTTGTTATTATATTAGGATTAAGAGCACACACTTCCATAATAACCAAGGTCTTTGTTTCTTTATAAAGTCAGTATAAAAGAAACGACCTCAAATGGTCCTACTCAATACACTCTAAGTGTACTAGTGTAATTATACAGTCAAGATAAACTGATACCTAATTACACTACGACCTTCTAATGGTTTGTTCCTTTCCATTTTGGTCGTGAGCTACTGTTTATAATTTATAAGGTACTGATAACATCATCTTCTGCATGTGGCACCACATACTATGTTATCTACAGTATAAATTAATTGAAGAACTACATTTATCACAAATGTAGACATTTGACCAATGTGATTCTTATTTCTAGATAAATGTTTTATACCAAAAGCTAGGCTTTTAGTATACATTCTAACAATCTCCCACTTATATTAAAAGACTAAGCTGCCATATCTACTATCATACATATGATTCTCATGCCTTTTAAAAAGCTCTTGCCTTAAGGACTTTAGGTTATCATCTGATGTAATCTAGGCGGCAACAACTTCTCCTCGTTATACAATTTCTCGTATTAGGTAGTACTTGCGCTCTATTGTGTTTACTTGCCTTATAGACTCATGGTTTCTTCGAGTTTGCTACTGCACCATTATTATTACAATAAATTGTAATAATCTTTGGACAAACTAGAAATCATATCTAAGTCTATCTTGAGGTTATTAAGTCATTTAGCTTTTATGGCTACCTCAGAGGCTTGCCATATACTCAGCTTTTATGGTGAAGTCCAGAAAACACCTATGCTTATCACTCTTCCATAGTTATGACTTTTCCTCCTAAAGTAAACACAAAACCCCGAGGTTGACTTATTATTGTTCCTATCCGATTGGAAGTCAAAATCCATGCAACCCACAAGAACCAAATTAATTGCCTTGTGAGCTAGCATATAATCTCTAGTGCCTCTAAGGTACTTCAATATATGCTTTACTGCAGTCCACTGTCCTTGTCCAGGGTTACTTTGATATCTGCTAACTATGCCCTTGGCAAAACAGATTTCTGATCTCGTGCGTAGCATACATTAGGCTTCCGACAGCCGAAGCATAAAGAACTACCTTTATTTCCTTTTTATCCTTTGATGTCTACAGAGACATATCTTTAGATAAAGTTACTCCATCCTGAAAAGGTAAGAAACCTTTCTTGGAGTTTTGCATGCTTAAAACGAGCAAGGATTTTTTCGATGTATGAAGCTTGGGATAAGTAAAATATTCTTTTCTTGCGATCCCTTATTACTTTGATCTGAAGAATATATACATTCTCCCAAGTCCTTTATATCGAATTATTTGGACAACCATACCCCTACTTCTGACAACATTTTGATATTGTTTCCAACTACCAAAAATGCTATCTACGTATAGTACAAGAAATACCACCACGTTTCCATCACACCTTTTGTATACACAAGACTTATCCGTTTACTCAATAAATCCATAGGTCTGGATTACTTTGATAAACTGGATGTTCCAAGACCTTGAAGCTTTGCCTCAGTCCATAGACTGATTGAGCTTGCACACAAGATGCTCTTAGCCCTTTGCAATGAACCCTTCTGGTTGCTTTATATGGATGCTTTCATCAAGACTTCCATTAAGGAATGTTGTCTTGACATCCACTTGCCAAATAGATAAAAGAATCCGGATAGACTTAAGCATGGCTACCAGTGAAAAAGTTTCCTTTTTCATCAAGCCTTGCTTTGAAAGTTTACTACTTTCCTTTCTATCCCTCTTTTCCTATTATAGACCTTTTAACACCCAAAGGCTTTTACACCATTTGGTGGTTCTACAAGCTTCCAGATTTTATTAGAATACATATATTCTAATTCTGGTATTCGTTACTCTTTGCCAAGATGTTGCATCTTTATCTTGGAGTATTTCGTCATATGTCCGGAGATCAGGTTCATGTCCTCCAGGGATCGAGTCCAAAAACTCTCCCAAAACATGAATCTTTTTAGGTTGCCTAACAACCCTCCCACTACGACAAGACACTTTCTGCAATTGTGTATCATTTGTGATATATGTTGCAGTTTCCTTGTGGTATCTCATCTTGTACAGTTGGTACTAGATTAGACATGTCTTTTATTATTTCCTTAAGAACAAATTTTCTTATGGGCACATGGTTTATTACATAGTCCTTTTCTAAAAATCGGTCATTGATGCTAACAATGACCTTCTGATTTTCAAGACTATAAACCTACTTTCATTTCTCTAGGATAACCCACAAACAAGTGAATTCCTGTCCAACTTATCATTGTCTCTCTTCTGCATATGTGCTGGACTACCCGAATCCGAATATGCTTCGAAATAGGCTTACGCCTATTCAGCAATTCTATATGAGTAGAGAGTTCTGTCTTTGAAAGGTACTATATTCATTTCTGTTTCCAGAGTATATCCTTAAAATAATTTTGGTAATATTCTAAATAACTCATCAATCTACTTATTTCCATAAGAGTCCTATACCTTCCTTTTTCTATGTAACACCCCAAATTTCACGATTTGGAGTCCTAAAAGTCCTTATTAAAATCTATAAATATTTTAGAAAAATTCTATATATTTTTAGGAATTTATAGAGTATTTTTATGCAATTTTTGGAGTTCGTTTGGTATTTTTACCAAGAGGAAGAAGTTAAAAAAAAAAGAAGAAATAAAAGTGTTAAAGCTGAGTTTTGAACCCAAGACCTCAGACCCGAACCAGATGTTAACCGGACTCAGCCGACCAGCTGGTCTGCGAAAGTTTTGTTAATATAGTATGGAATAAAATCTATATAAGTAGTTTTTTGGGAATAGAAATACCAAAATAAAAGGGAGCCGAGCAGAGTTCGAACACGCGACCTTTAACTCGCGTAAAAGCCGGCTGACCAGGTGGGCAAGCCGTCTTCTGTTTAGAAAATTATTTAACAAGTTAACAGAATATGAAGATTATAAAGAGGGATAAGTTGAGGTGGTAAATTGGAAAACCGAAAACCCTTTTCCTCTCCTTTCCTCTCCCGATCGCGAGCGACGGCGTCGGCTTCTCTCGGGCAGAAACAAAGAAGAGGGCTAAGGGCTTCACCTCTATCTCCTCCTCCCGTGCGCCTTCTCCTCTCGAGCGACAGTGAAGAAGAAGCCCGTGAGCGCGGACACGAAGGGAAGAGGCCGAGATTGTGAGCTCCTCCGAAACCCTAGAGCTACCTTTCTCCTTCGGTAGTAAGCTCAAGAACAGCAAGGTAAGTCGCTTACTCACCTGCAGTAAGATAGCTTCGGATTTCTATTTCTTTTGTGTTCTGAACTTGTCCTGTGAAGAAGGATAGATTAGGGTTGCTGTCGCAAATCGTTTTTCTTGTGTTTTCGGATCATGTATTGCTGAGTAGTTGCAATTTGAGTGTCCTGTTGTAGCATTTCTAAAAGGGATTCGATTGTTTCTTTTAAAGTTTCAGCTGTGCCAAATTTTCAGTTTGTAGTTTAGCAAGCTAGATTTCAGTTTGTACCTTGGTTGTTTCAATGGCTATGATCCGAATTCTAGTTATCAGATTGTCATGTAGTATCAGATTTATATCCAAAGAAACTTAGTTAAGCATTGTCAATTAGAGGAGCAACATGAAAGAGGAACACCAATATAATATACCATACTGCATGTTCTTCACTTCCTTGATGCTTTAATTCTTCCAATAATATGTAGAACTATGGGTTAAGTATAGATAACATTCCAGGTGGCCTATTTCGTAATGTAAAGGACACACAAGTAGGATGGAATGAAATAAGTATTTAAGGAAGAAAGAAGATGATTGGTATAGCTTGAGAATGTAATTTGAATTCATTCACCTTTATGATTAGTACATCAAATTTAGACGTGTTAGGATTGGTTATGCTGTGGTTTCTTTAAGTTTCGGCAGCTTTCTTTTATTATAGTTTTGAATGCATGTGGGATTGATTAATAACACAGATTTAAGTTCTTCCTTGTCACTTTAATGGGCATGATCAGTTTAGGGATATTCCAGCAAATTCAGTTTTCGGTTTGATTTGCTTTATGGATTATTGTTTTAGTTCTTTTAGTATGAGATAGTTCTATGCTTTTAGGTTGCTTGTGACCTTAAACAGATTCAGTTTTGTTTGTTTAAGCATTCAATTCTAGGTTGTTTAAGTATTTACATTTCAGTTTTGTAAGAAGCAATCTTTTATTAGAAGTATTAATAAGAACAAGTATTTTACTTGAACAAGTATAAGAAAGCTAAAGAAAAGAAAGAAAAGGCCGAGGCCTTAAGTAGATACCAAAGTCGAGACTTTAGGGATTTTTAGCACACAAGGTGCCTATTAAAATACCAAGGCATTTAAAGAAGAAGTAATTAAGATTATAAGTATTTTACTTTTAAGAAGAGGCTAGTACCCGACATCCAAGAGCTTGTCGTTAAACAAATCCAGGTGACCATTTCCGAGGTCTTGGCCCTGGTAGACCGATGTCTGCTCTTTTAGGATTGGTGGCTCGCTACCCCAGCCTATTAGGGAACGCGCATAAGATGGTACTATGTCTGGGCCCAAGAAGAAGTTGATTATTATTTTGAAGTATTATAAGTATAAGCTTTTGAACTAATAAAACAATGTGTTTACAAAAGTTTACAAGCATTAAAGAATAAGTTTAAATAAGTGAAATAAAAGAATAAGTTTTTAAGTAAGTTTAATAAGAATCAGAAAGTGTTTAGAATTCAGAAAGTTAAATTCTTTATGCTAGCATGATAGTATAGACTTGTCTTACATGTTTAGCCTTTCAGTATGTTTCTTTACTATTAGAAGAGCATGAGTTAGCTTACTGTTATTTGCTATTTATGAGCATGAGTAGCTTTACATGTTAGCATTCAGTTTTAGCATGTTTTTATTTATATACATGCACATCGAGTTTTTGTGAGTTAGATAGCGCTTACTAAGCAAATTTTGCTTATAGACTACACTTCCTCTTACTGCAGATACAGGAAAGGAAAAGATATAAAAAGGAAGGCGACAAGGAGGTGTTCGAGGGATGTGTGATGCCAGGACTATGGAAGCCTTGGGACTTAGTTTAAGAATTTATTAAGAATGTATTAGATGAGTCATTTAGTCTTCCGCTGTTAGTTAACTGTATGTTTTTATTTTGTTTCCGCTATTTATTACTTGCATGCTTTGATTTCATTAAACTGCGTGGTGATGTTATTCCTTTTGGTTGTGAAAATATATGTTCCAGCCGCCTGTGGCTGAGTATAGTTTGTTTGTATTGTTGATTTGGTCACCGGCACAGGGGAGACTCTGCCGAAATTTTTCGGTAGGGTTTCCATGTGATTTTTAATCATACCGGTTAAGTAGAGTTAGTAGTTAAGTAACGGTCATCCTTAGAGAGTAGTAGTAGTAAGAAGGGTGGTCGTTACATTCTACACCATTCTGTTGGGGTATACCAGGTGCAGTTAGTTGGGATTGAATCCCTACTTCTGATAAGTGACTCCTAAATTCTCCCAAGAGGTACTTGCCACTACGATCTTACCATAGTGACTTTTACTTTAACATTTCTCCGCATCAGCCTTGTACTCTTTGAACTAATCAAAGTACTTAGTCTTGCGGTACATTAAGTAAATTTATTTGTATCTTGAATAGTTGTCTATAAAATAGACGAAATATTCAATACTACCTCTTGTCTGGATAGTCATAGGATCACACAAATCAGAATGAACCAATTTCAACATATCTTTGACTCCATACCCCTTAGACTTAAAAACTTCTTGGTTATTTTTCCTTCCAAGTAAGACTCGTAGGTTGGAAAGATTTCCACTACTAATAAACCCAAAAGTTCATCAGCTACCAATGAATCCTACTCAAGTTAATATAACCTAGCCTTAGAAGCCAAAGATATAATTGGTTCATTTTCGAAGGTTACTTTCTCTTAAAGTTTAGAAGATGTGTTACTAATTACATTTGTTGCATCGTGAGAATTATTGGATTTATAAATTGCCAACCAACGTACCAGAACAGATAACTTCCCTCTTTTTCTTAATAACAACTTTGTTATTAAAAGAGGCAGAATATCAAGTTCTTTGAATAATTTAGAAACTGAAAACTAGTTCTTTCTAAACTTGCTGCGTAAAGACAATTACTCAAAAATCCATGTTTTATTCTTATCAAAAGATAAACATCTCCCACTGTATCAGCTACCATTTTTACAGTAGTGCCCATGTAGACAGTGTTTTAATTTTCATTTAGTTGCCGGGTTTCCTGGAACCCTGCAATGAATTGCGGACATGATTAATGGCATCTGTATCTACACTCCAGGTTCTGGTAGATAACACCACTAAACATGTTTCAACTAATGAATTAAATACACCTATATTGTTCTTAGTTCTAAGAAGACAGTTTACCTTAATGTCCAAGTCCTATTTCCAATCATTACAATTGGGATTACTAAGTTTTTCTTATAGTATGACTACTAGGGGATTGACAAACATTTTAAATCCTAAGAATCACAAAAATACTTGGTCAAGATCAACTCCTTAAAAATCCCCATGAATTTTGTATGCCACGATAGTGTGGACGTATACAAAATCGAAGAGAAGATTTTATTCATTAATTTTATTATCTCGTCAACTTTACTTTATGACGAATAAAATTAATAGTTGATCTGTCTTTGATCAAATATTTGGTCAAAAACTTTTGAATTTAAAAAATATTGATTCCTCAAACAATATTATTTAAATTCACCAACACCTCAAACACCGTGAATTTTGTATGTCACGTTAGTGTGGACGTATACAAATTCAATATTTGTAAAAGGAGGGTTTTAACCCATTAATTTTATTATCTTGTCAACCTAACTTTTTGACAAATAAAATTAATAGTTGGTATCATTTGGTCACACAAATAATAGCAGTGACTCCGATGGGGAGGATACTATTAGATGTGTCTAAGTGTATACCATTACTTGACACTAAGTCCATTAATAAGATTATGCCCCTTCCGTTGGGGAAGATCACACGTTCTTAATTAACTTCCTATAGTCATCCAAAAATGGAAGTTTGCTCTAGTGATCCACAAACAAGCTCATCCGTTATGGAGGAAGGCACTCAGAGCCAACGCGCAAGCTTGTTTGCATCACTTACAAACCAGTAATGGAGACCATGGGATTTACTTAAAAATCCCTCTCCCACTTAGTTATTTATAAATGAGGAATTTTAACTATGCTAGCCTACTAAATATGTAAACTAACATGCACACACAGCACAATATAAAAGCAATAAATAGAAAATCTAATTTTCAACTATTATGACTTTTATCTCTTGTTGTCCTCCGTTTGTTGTCATCCCAAGCTGCTGCCATATTTGGCCACTGCCACCGGGTCTAGCTGTCGCATCTATCTTGCTCCTAGTTTCGCTGCGCCTCTGGTCCTTAGAAGGTTCCACGCTTTGCAAGATTCGATCTGCGACATAAATAGAATTTTACATTTTGATCCTATATTCCTCGAAGGAATGTACATGTAAACTAGATCGAACATAAAATAAAATTTACATCCATCGATCCTATATTCCATAAAAGGAATGTACATATAACTAGATCAAAAATAAAATCCTAATAAAACTAAATACAGCTCCTGCTGTATTTTATAATACAATCATGCACACACAATAAAATGCCATTAACATGTCCAAGGGTCCAATCACACACATAATAACTATAAGCCATAATAGTTGGATCCTGCATCCACAAAGTTAGCACATCCTACTATTATACCTCTATGTATGACAAGCATCTAATTCCAATACCAGATACAAAACCCCTGAGCATACCTTGTTGGTTGCTACTCGGAAAACCTAGAGGTTCCACTGTACAAAAATTTTGTACAAAGGTCTGAACCTTTTCCTAGCTACCATGTGTTCTTTTAAATTAAATTTTGGATCGCCTGCGGAATTTAACACGTTTGATCCAAAACTTAATCTATTTGTTCTTTTAGGTTTTGACTTGGATCTCCTACGGAACTTAACACGTTCGACCCAAGTCACCTTAAGTTATTAATTCCATTAAATATTAATTTCCATAATTGGTTCCCAGTACTGACATGGCGAGGCACATGGCCTTCTTGGATATGGGAGCAACCACCACCGACTAGACAAAACCTTTTATAGAAATCTAATATTTAATTTCCTAAAATAACTTTAGGTTAACCAAAAAGAACAATCAAATCACAAGGAAAAAAAACAAAACAAAAGAACACAACTTCGAAAAATATATTCGAAATACTAAAACGTAAGCCTCTTGTATTTGGTATTATTTCCATAAATAACTAGCATGATGCGGAAAAGAAAAATTACTAGTTATACCTTCTAGAAAGACCTCTTGATCTTCTACTGTATTCCTCTTCTAACCTCGGACATTGTGTGGGCAACGATCTTCCGAGATGAGAAACCACCAACCACCTTCTTCTCCTCCTAGCTAGGTTCGGCCAACAATAAGGAAGCTTCACCAAGGAAGAAGATCAAAACACCAACCAAGCTCCAAGAGATGCTAGCTTTCTCTCCTTCTTCTTCTTCTTCTCCAAGTAGTATCCGGCCACCACAAGAGCTCCAAGGGGAGAGAGAGGTTTGGCCACCACAAGAGGAAGAGAGGGAGAGGATGATGGCCGACCACACCAAGGAACAAAAGAGGGAGAGAAATAATAGAGGTTGTGTCTCATGAAGGCACCCTCACCCCTTCTTTTATATTCCTTGGCCTAAGCAAATTAGGAAATTTAATTACAATAAAATTTCCTTAATTTCCTTGACATGATTTAATTGAGAAAAATAAAATTTCCCCAATTAAATTCTAATGGCAGGCCACATCATGAAATCAAATTAGACAAGTTTCAATCAACAATTAAAACTTCCTAATTTGTTTTCGGAAATTTTAAAAATTAAAATTTCTCTTCAAAATCTCTTCATGGTTGATAAAAAGAAATTTTCATAATTTTAATTTTACAACATGTGAATAATTTTTAAAGAGAAAATAAAATATCTCACCAATCTACAAATAAGGAAAGAGATCTAATCTCTTTCTTTAATCTTTTGTAGATCTTTTACAAGAGAGATAATTTAATTTTAATTCTCTTTAATAAATTATATCTTCCACATAATAAAAATTAAAATTAAAATTCTTTTTTAATTTAATTTGGCTGTCCCCTCTAGCTTGGGTTCAAGCTAGGGCCGGCCACCCCAATTTATACCTAGGCCGGCCCTAGCTTGGTTCCCAAGCTAGCTTGGCCGACCCCCTTTAGGTGGGTATAGAAGGTGGGTATAGGTGAGTATAGTACTCTATAAATAAGAGGCTACGATAGGGACCGAGAGGAGGAATTGGTTTTGGTCTCCCGATAAAATTAAGCATCCCGTGTTTGCCCCGAACACACAACTTAATTTTATCAATAATAATTCATTCCACTAGAGAACTATTATTGAACTACCGCACAAATCCCAAATTATATTTTTGGGCTCCTTCTTATTATGAGTGTGTTAGTCTCCCTGTGTTTAAGATATCGAATGTCCACTAATTAAGTGAGTTACTGACAACTCATTTAATTAATATCTTAATCCAAGAGTAGTACCACTCAACCTTATCATCATGTCGGACTAGGTCCACCTGCAGGGTTTAACATGACAATCCTTATGAGCTCCTCTTGAGGACATTATCAACCTAGTATCTCTAGGACACAGTTTCCTTCTATAATCAACAACACACACTATAAGTGATGTCATTTCCTAACTTATCGGGCTTATTGATTCATCGAACTAAATCTCACCCATTGATAAATTAAAGAAATAAATATCAAATATATGTGCTTGTTATTATATTAGGATTAAGAGCACACACTTCCATAATAACCGAGGTCTTTGTTTCTTTATAAAGTCAGTATAAAAGAAACGACCTCAAATGGTCCTACTCAATACACTCTAAGTGTACTAGTGTAATTATACAGTCAAGATAAACTGATACCTAATTACACTACGACCTTCTAATGGTTTGTTCCTTTCCATTTTGGTCGTGAGCTACTGTTTATAATTTATAAGGTACTGATAACATCAACTTCTGCATGTGGCACCACATACTATGTTATCTACAGTATAAATTAATTGAAGAACTACATTTATCACAAATGTAGACATTTGACCAATGTGATTCTTATTTCTAGATAAATGTTTTATACCAAAAGCTAGGCTTTTAGTATACATTTTAACACTTGCATGCCACAAATGCTCCACAAAAAGAATAATCCTAGAACAAAATGAGAAGTTACATTTAATGTATTGCCCCTTGGATCGAGGAATAGCTCCATGAACTAAATGTCCTATCCAAGCCAAATAACTTACTCTAAAAAATCCTAACAAATGATGATTTAGACGAGATTTTGTATTTTTGAACCATGAAATACTTCATTTCCATTTCGGTTGTAGGTGTAACCAACCCGCTATCAAGGATATAACATAAAAATAAAAATAAAAAAGAGCTCTAATATAAAGATCTTCATTAATGCTTAATCCGATTGTATACCACCATTGATAAATATCGGAATAAGCTGTTAGGACCAAGGGGAGCTAGAGAGGGGTGAATAACTTGTTTGCTTCATTGATGATGATTTGTAGCAAATAATTGAAGTGAACAACTCTTCGATGCTAATACAAGAATTTACTTGGTATCCATCTCAACGAGCTGATTAATCCAAAGATCCACACTCCTCACTCATAGTACACAATGAAATCCTCCTTCTAGGAGGCAAAGAAGCCTCGTACAAACTCCAACACGAGAATAAATGAGAAATACAACAAAAGATATAACAAGAACAAAGAAATGAATACTATAATGAGAAATCTTTTCTCTTGTTGTTATGGATCGCCTCTTGATGCTTGAAAATGGCGCAGCACTTTGTTCCAAGAACCTTCAAGAACTACAGAGAGAGTCGGAGAAGAAGAGATCTAATTTGAACTCGACGAAACCCTTTATACCTTGCGATTTAGAATTTCTAATTGATTGGTCTTATCTTTAATCGATTGTCACGCCAGATCTGATCAAATTCAGCCGTCCAAACCTCTCAATGACTCTTTTCTTCTTCTCTCAATCAATTACTCAATTGATCAGTTGATCAATTAAGAAGCCCACTATTTGTCGTGAGTTTCCTCTCAATCATTACCTAATCGATTGGGAAACTCATTGTTCGTCGTGAAGAAATACTCTTAATTGATCACCTGATCGATTGACAGCTTCAAATGATCACCTAATCGATTCCAAAGCTAATTGTTCACTAACAAACTCTCCCAAATGATTGGGGAAGATATTGATCTATTACTCAATCGATTAAGATACTTTCTGCACTATTTTTCATCACCAATTGATTACCTGATCAATTGAGCCCTCCAATCGATTGCCTAATCGATTGGTAAGTAGTAAAATATGTAGAGCTCTAAACGAACTTTGTTTCGCATCTAAGATCACCTCATTCCGATATCCGAGTCAAAAGTTATGACCTTTTAAATTTTGCTATGTCGGAACTATTGGAGCAATCTGGGTACCCTAAGTTTTGATGTTTAGGCAAAAGTTTAAATTAGGTTTATTGTTGTATTTGATATGTATTGTGAGTGTGCAAGATACAGATACAACAAGGAAAGTCCAAGTGTGATCTTGGCAAAGGAGGATAGTCAAAGGATGAGTCTTGGCGGTGTAAGTCCAAGCATGTAGTCTTGGCAACATAAGTCCAAATGTGACTTGACAATGGATGAAGTCCCGGAGGTGCGACCTCTTGGCAAAGGAAGACCCGACAACAATGACAAGGCCGATGGAAGCTCCAGAAAGCAAGACGTGAAGGATGGAGAGACATCCGAGGGACGCAAGGCTGATGGAGGAGGCTAGAAGACTAGGTCTAGGTTAGTCGGGTGAGGACGAGTGCTGAGTGAATGTACTCGGGGGTTAAATCCTAGGATTAGGGTTTACTATAGCAGTACTGTAACAGTCGACTGGTGGTTTCATCAGTCGACTGGGAGCGAACAGAGGGCTGGTATCGAGCCGTTGGGCTGTAACGATCGAATTTCCACAGAGGGCAGTCGATTGATGATTTTGGTAGTCGATTGGTAGGCGAGATTTTCCAACTCGTGTCCTATATAACCAAGACTTGGAAGCTTGGTTGAGGTTGACGAAATAGAGATGGTTAACCCCTATTAGTAGTCTACCTGTGCCCTAGCGTCTCAAGTGTTCTTGTGAGAGTTGTGGTGAGTTTCTCCACCCAAAAGGAGCTACGTGAGTTAGCTGGAGTTTGCCGGGGAATCATCCATCGATGTATCGGGCTCGTTCACCTTACGGACAACTGTGGAGTAGGAGCCCTAATCTCTGAACCACGTTAAATGATCGTGTAGCTTGGTTTGCATTTCTTGTCTTGTATTTAGATTAGCTTTCTACGTGTTTGTTTGTATTTCCGCTGCATAACTAACAAGTGTAGGAAGAAGCGATCGATTTGGGTGAGACGCTATTCACCCCCCCCCCCCTAGCGGGCGTTAAGGTCCCAGCAGGAACTTCCTCGTTTCATGCTAACTCCCTGTTGGACTTATGACTGCCAAGTGGTCGATCAATCTTTGTCCCACTTGGACTTTCTCTTTGCAAACTTCCCGTTAGACTTTCGATTACCAAATGTGGTTCTCCTTGACCCACTTAAATATTTCTCTTGCCTAACCATAATTAGGATTTTACCTTACCAACATGGGGTCCTCCATGATCCACTTGGACTTTCAAACATCAGGTGTCTGATCAACCTTTGACCCACCTAGATTTTCCAATGTTTGGCTTCACCCACAAGGACTTTTCATCACCTAGCTTCACTCACTAGGATTTTTCAATGTCTGGCTTCACTCACAAGAACTTTTCATCACCTATCTTCACTCACTAGGATTTTCTCACCTGACATCACTTATTAGGGTTTCCACCACCTAGCTTTTACTCACTAAGATTTTCTTATTGCCTAGCTTCGCTCACTAGGGCTTCCTAATTACCTAGCTTCACTCACCAAGACTTCACTACCTGACTTCACTCACCAGGACTTTCCACACCAAGTATCGAGTTAACATGGATCCACTTGGTTTTTCTTCTTATGCCACCATCCCATTGGACTTATCCTTGTCTAACCTCAGTTAAGACTTTTCCAATCAAGTATCCAATCAACCTTGACTTACTGTACTTCTGGTCAACTTTCGACCATCAATCTCCCAGATGGATAATTGCACAAGCAATCTTCATATATTGTCAAATATTAAAACTCAAACATCAAGACTCAAGCTTAAGTCAACTCAAGTTTAATCAACCTGGTCAACTTTAACCTAGAAAAAAATACCCTAATGTAAACGATATTCACTTCCTTGAGTAAAATTTTCCATAGCCGATTGACTAAAATGAGGATCCCAAATTGTATGACTAGGGTTGTAAATGAGCCAAGCCGAGCCGAGATTTAAGGTGTTCAAGTCTGTTTGATAAGGTAACTGAGTTGAGCTGAGCCGAGCCTAAAATGAACCAAACTTTTAAAATGATCTTTTAAGCTTGGTTTAGTTTATTTTTTATGAGCTTGAACTTATTTGAAGCTTGGCTTGAGCTTGGTTCGTTTACGTGTTATCAAGCTCTCAAGTCAAGCTTGGCTTAAGCTTGGTTTGAGCTTGACTTGAGTTTGGTTCAAGCATAGTTCGTTTAGATGTTATCGAGCTCTCAATTCAAGATTGTTTGATTGTTTGAAACTTTTAGTTGTTTATTGGTTATTGAGTTTGATAATTTAAACTTATTTATTTATTTTATTATTTATTTAGCATATTGAAATTTTTTTATTAATGAATATGGTTCACGAACATTGTTCACGAATATTGTTTACAAATATTGTGTTGGTGCGGGTAGCACAAACGATCTAACCCAGGTTTTGATGAATGACAAATAGGTTAAGTTAGTTGTGTTGTTGTCTGACACTTTGATCAAGTGTGCAGGAAAAGTCCAGCTAGGTCGACGGGCTGACCGGATAGCTGGCGAGAAGTCCAAGCGGGTCGACGGGCTGACCGGACGCTTGGCGAGAAGTCCAGCTAGGTCGACGGGCTGACCGGATAGCTGGCGAGAAGTCTAAGCGGGTCGACGGGCTGACCGGACGCTTGGCGAGAAGTCCAGACGGGTCGACGGGCTGACCGGACGTCTGGCAGGTAAGTGAGGTAAGTCACTGGAGGGGAGTGACTGTGAGGACGCGTTCCCGGGAAGGGGACATTAGGCGTCAATCCGGCTTAGATCCATTTCGGATATCTAAGTCGAGATCGTGACTAGATTCCGGTCTCGGAAAGACGGAATCTAAGTCATACTCTTGATGCTAATTTTTATTACTTAGCGTATCTGTAAAAATGTGCTAACAAACTGTGCGCCGGAAGTCCGGTCCCTGGAACACTGTTTTGCAGGTAGGGAACAGTGAGGGTCCGGGCGCCCGGAATGGCTCCGGGCGCCCGGAAGTCCGGGCGCCTGGATCCCGCCCGGAAGGGATCCAGGCGCCCGGAGGCAAATTTTATCCCCAAGACGACGTTGACACTTGGAGCATGCTGGTTGGGAGTGTTACGTCACACTCCAAGCGCCCGGAAGGGATCCAGGCGCCCGGAAGGGATCCAGGCGCCCGGAGCAGCATATAAAAGAAGCCCCAGGCAGGAGCTTCAAGATATCAGTCTTCTGAGAACTCTGAGTCCAATCACTCTGCTGCTCTGCGCTCCAACAACGTTCACAAAGCTCCGACGACTCACTCCGGCTCTCTTTTTAATTCATTGTTTGTCGGTTAGCTTTGTTTTCTTTCTTTTCATTAGCAATATTTGTACGTAAATTGTAATTATCCGAATTGCTAGTGAATTGCCCAACCAAAGTACTCAAGGAGTACGGGCCTTCGAGTAGGAGTCGTCACAGGCTCCGAACGAAGTAAAAATCAACAGTGTTCATCTCTTTACTTCTTAACTTTTCCGTTGCGTCTTAACTCGAGATTTTCGAATCGATATTCACCCCCCCCTCTATCGAATCTAACGGTCTTACAAGTGGTATCAGAGCAGGTACCGCTCTGATTTGGTGCAACCACCAAACAGATAGGGGGTGAAATTTTTTAAAACTGATATTATTATTATCTTCTTGGAAGATTTTTTTGCATTTAAAATCTAAATTGGTGCAACACCAACTTAGAGTTTCTATTTCTCCCGCACTGCTAATCCAAGACGAAGTCTTGGGATTTTGTTTTCCAGTTAATTTAGTGTGTGCAGGATAAGATGTCTCAACAAGAAGGCTTCAGCACAGTACGTCCTCCCCTATTCAACGGGGATGACTTTTCGTACTGGAAGAGGAGAATGGAGGTCTACATGAAGACAGACTACGACCAATGGATGAGCGTCACAAGGGCTTACAAAATTCCAGTAGACAACTCCGGGAACATAGTAGACCCTGAAGACTGGACAAATGATATAAAGAAAAAGGCATCAATTGAAAACAAAGCCATCAATACTCTACACTGCGGACTAACACGAGAAGAACTGAACCGGGTCGGACCGCATCAAAACGCTAAGGAGCTTTGGGATAAACTGATCGAGCTGCACGAAGGAACAAGCGACGCGAAGGTAACAAAAAGAGATTTGCTGTTAAATAAAATTTTTAATATAAAAATGCAGGAAGGAGAAACGGCAAGTCAGCTCCACGCGAGGGTCAAAGATATCCTCAACGGTCTCCACGCGATAGGTCACCAAATGGAGAACCGAGACTTAATCAGGTACGCGTTAAATGCCTTTCCGCGAAACAATTTGTGGGCATCAATCGTAGATGCCTACAAAATTTCAAAAAATTTATCTAAATTAAAATTGGATGAACTCTTTTGTGAATTAGAACTTCATGAGCAAACTAACGCCGGGGTCGAGAAAGGTGTAGCTTTATTTGCAGATTCCTCTAAAGAAAAGAAGAACAAGCCCGAATCTGAAGAAGATTCCGATCAAGACTCTGAAGACGAAGAACACCTGGTGAACCTGGTAAGGAAAATGTTCACCAGGAAAAAGAGAAGCTTCAGCAAACAGGATCTTCAGAAGATCAGTTCGCCAGCCGACTCAAGAAATGTCACATGTTTCGGATGTAACAAAAAGGGGCACTACAAGAACGAATGCCCAAAATTGAAACTTGACAAACCAAAGTCAACAAAGAAGAAAGCCCTCAAAGCAACATGGGACGATTCCTCCTCAGACGAATCGGAAGGAGAAAAGCACTAAAGTCACCTCGTGCTGATGGCTCGTGAAGCAGAGTCAGAGGAGAATCGGAAGACGGGTCCGAACCCGAATCGAGCCACGAGTCCGCACTCGTTTCCGAAGGTTTCGAAGAGGTATACCTAAACTTAAATCGTAAATTCTTTAGAATTATCTCGTGTTTAAATAAAAAATTAGTTAAATTGGAAAATAAAAATAAATCGCTTCTTGAGGAAAATCAAAACCTCAAGGAACAATTAAAAAATTCGAATCCAACTCAAGATCGAACACTTGAGGAGGAGAATTTATCATTAAAAAATGAAATTAATAAGTTAAAGGAAATGTTGGAAAATTCACAACAAGATCTAAAAATTTAGATTTAATTCTAAATAACCAAAAGGCATGCTATAATAAAACCGGACTTGGATATAAGTCAAACTCAAACAAAACCTTTAAATCATTATTAACCCAACACAAAGCAACTAAACAAGCTTGGGTCCCGAAAGCGTGCTTAACCACGCAAGTAGGACTTAATCAATTCTATATACCTAAAGATAAAATACATTATATAAACTTGAATAAATCAGATCAAAAACTAAAATATAAATCTAAATTAAAATCAAAATTCAAAACTCAACAAAATTTAGATTATCACCAAGTTGATTATAACTACAAAAAGAATCGACACAAACCCAAAATCTAAATTAATGGCCAATAATTAGGGGAGGCTCCAGAATAGCGGCACCTCCAAAACTAACCCACCCGATGGGTAACCAAAACAAAACTAACCGGCAGGGTAATTAGGATTAGTTAAAGAGACCAAGTTTAACTTAACTCATGGTACTGGTGAAGTTTTTGGATGATAGTACGTTAGGGAAGCTTGGGCATCGCATGTCTAGAAAGATATGGCTTCGATCTGGTGCATTTGGCCAAGTGGAACTGACCGAAGCTACCCTTAAACGAATCCTAACCAGTTAGACAATGATTTAGTACTAAGTTCCGTGGATAGGACTATTCGGAAAACTTCGAAAGGTTGGTTACTTCTAATGATGTCCATGTGACTCACCAAGCTTAGAAATTTATCCGAAGAATGCCTATTTGTGGAAACCAAAACTAAATCTGAATCTAACACAAGTTAAAACAAAACTCTGTAATCAAACTAATTTCATCTCACAAAATCATAGGATTCCTTGATTGATAATATAGATCGGGTGAGATGAATAAAACTTAAAAATTAATTTCAAAATTTTAATTTTAAAACTTAAATTAATTTCAAAACTTAAATTAATTTCAAAACTTAAATTAATTTCAAAATTTCAAAACTTCAATTAATTTCAAAATTTTAATTTTAAAACTTAAATTAATTTCAAAATTTTAATTTTAAAACTTAAATTAATTTCAAAATGTTAATTTTAAAACTTAAATTAATTTCAAAATTTTAATTTTAAAACTTAAATTAATTTCAAAATTTCAATTTTAAATTTAAAAATTAATTTCAAAATTTCAATTTTAAAACTTAAATTAATTTCAAAATTTTAATTTTAAAACTTAAATTAATTTCAAAATGTTAATTTTAAAAATTAATTTCAAAATTTTAATTTTAAAACTTAAATTAATTTCAAAATTTCAATTTTAAAACTTAAATTAATTTCAAAATGTTAATTTTAAAACTTAAATTAATTTCAAAATTTCAAAACTTAAATTAATTTCAAAATTTCAAAACTTAAATTAATTTCAAAATTTTAATTTTAAAACTTAAATTAATTTCAAAATTTTAATTTTAAAACTTAAATTAATTTCAAAATGTTAATTTTAAAACTTAAATTAATTTCAAAATTTCAAACTTAAATTAATTTCAAAATTTTAATTTTAAAACTTAAATTAATTTCAAATTTTCAATTTTAAATTTAAAAATTAATTTCAAAATTTCAATTTTAAAACTTAAATTAATTTCAAAATGTTAATTTTAAAACTTAAATTAATTTCAAAATTTCAAAACTTAAATTAATTTCAAAATTTCAATTTTAAATTTAAAAATTAATTTCAAAATTTCAATTTTAAAACTTAAATTAATTTCAAAACTTCAATTTTAAATTTAAAAATTAATTTCA
Source organism: Zingiber officinale (assembly GCF_018446385.1). Lineage (NCBI taxonomy): Eukaryota > Viridiplantae > Streptophyta > Magnoliopsida > Zingiberales > Zingiberaceae > Zingiber > Zingiber officinale. Next base: position 95,970,687 of record NC_055994.1, on the reverse strand, counting down.
AAATTTCAATTTTAAACTTAAATTAATTTCAAAATTTCAATTTTAAAGTTAAATTAATTTCAAAATTTTAATTTTAAAACTTAAATTAATTTCAAAATTTTAAAACTTAAATTAATTTCAAAATTTCAATTTTAAAACTTAAATTCAAAATTTTAATTTTAAAACTTAACTCCAAAACCTAAAACCCAAAAAAAAAAAAATGTCAGTCCAAAACCAGGGGCGGGCGCCCCTGGTATTCCCCTCCGGGGCGCCCGGAGGGGATCCGGGCGCCCCGCCCTAAATCAACCCCGGGCGCCCGGAAGGAATCCGGGCGCCCGGAGTCCCCTATAAATAAGGGGCAGCAGGCGCCCCCAATTCTTGCACCACTTACTCTCACTTTTGCCAAGGTTCACTTCGAACCTCAGCGCGAAAGTATTTTTAACTAAAATTTTCTTACGGTGAAGACGCTGTCGCGATTCAACCGAGGTCGTCAGATCTACATTTATCGATGGCTCCTCGGTAAAACTTCTTCCCCTATCTGAAATTTTATTTGAAATTATCTTTGCAAACTCTCTTAGAATATTTTTTTTTAAAAAAAAACAGTAAGAAACGAACAAATACTGGTGCTGGACCCTCCAATGCTAGTACAGACCCTAGGTTTCCCACAGACGAACTTAGGATTAAGTTTGAGTCCACCATTTATAAGGCCATAAGGACTACCTGCATAGATAGATCGTTCTTTCTAAGGTCATGTCCCTCTGCTTTAGAAGTTATAGGCTACTATAACTTAACGAACCTTGTCGAATGTACCAGTCCAATAAACATAAGCCTGTGTGCCGAATTTTGCAATAACCTAGTAAAAGTAGACGATTTCACCTATACCACTAGGGCAGTAGGCACTGATATCGTATTTTCCCCTACGACTATCCGAGAGTTTTTAGAGTTGCGTCCATCTACTTGCTCCTTTTTGTGCTATCCTCCGAGGGATCTACCGTTCGAAGATCCCTACTCACATATTACTCTCGATACGATCTATTCGTATTTTTTCGGGGGAGAGAGAGATCCCACGGTGACACAGTTTAGGTCAGTAGAACTTCGAGTCCAGGACTACGCTTTTTATAGGGTTGTAGTCCTTTGCATTTTACCACTGACTACTCGGGACATCGATGTGATGCGCCCATTCCATTCGTTCTTACTTTATGCCCTGATTCATAGGTTAGACATTGACATTAGCCTACATTTCTTCTCCACCATTATCTATTCAGCTGGATTTGTGACTGACAGTCGAGTCCATATACCATTTGGTCACGTTCTGACAGCCTATATGTCCTCGCTGCACATTGATGTCACTAGGGGAGACGTTGCCCATATGACTGAGTTCGATGTTATAGCCGCTCGAAACTTTTCTCTAGCCGGCATCCACATAGATAGAGATGACGGGACTATGTCTTGGCGGAGGGGGGCACAGCACCAGCCCGATCCAGACGCACAGGTGGACGAGTTCATGCTCGCACTATTTCCAGAGGAAGCCGCACCGGCTCCACCACCACCCCCAGCTCAAGCACCACGACACGCTCCCCGCACTCCAGCCGACCGTATGACCGGACTAGAGAGAGCTATGGCGAGTCTCCAGCAGGAGAACTCTGACTTTCATCGGGACATGCGGCGAGAGGTTGCCGAGTTACGAGCTGCCGGAGTCACCCGACACACTGAGCTGATGACACTTCTTCTATCCTTGGGATCTAGACCACCCCCTTCATCATCTCAGTACCCTTAGTGATGACCTACGTCTGTAGCTACACTACTTGTAAAATATTTTGGATTTATCTAGTAGCGTTTCAAACTTACATTGAATATGTTCTATCTTAATAGGCTAGAATCTTTCAAAAATACTTTCAAAAATGATTTTACCAACTTATAGGCTAAAATTGTTTGTTTTTCAAAACTTTCCATTCTTAGACTTTCAAAAACAGTTTTGGCCTTAGACTAGTTTTGAATCCTTAGAAAGCATGTGCCCATAGGTCTAGTTCTTGAGCATCTCACCAACACCTTAGGTTTACCTTGCTTGTGTTTGATAAACATAGAAAGGGGTGAGATGCATAGGCCAACTGTCTGGACTTAAGATGCTAATTTCAGTGCATCAACATAAGTCTGGACGTTAAATACAATTCAGATATTAATCAGATTAAAGTTCATCAGTCAAGTCAAACACTGACTGGTTGTAATTAACTTAATTTGACTAACCAAGTGAAAGCTACTATCTTCTGATAGTTAGTTAGTACCTAATTGGTTAGACAGCTGGTTAAAGTTATGTCAGGTTCAGGGGGAGGAATTAATTAAAAATTTTCCTTTATATAAAATATTTTAAATTTTGTTTGAAAAATGTTCTCTTAAAAATTTCTTAAACCTACTTTTGAAAAATGTACTCTTATAAAACTAAGTTGTTTTTAAGAATTGTGTTTTACTTTTTATTGAAAATTGATTTTGAAAACTTAGTTTTGAAAATTGTGGAAAATTAGATTTTTCAAAACTTAAGTTTACAAACTAAGCTTCTCAAAATCATTTCCCTTAATTTTGATTATCAAAGTTTAAAAATCAATTTTCAAAATCAACTTGCTTAAAATTGTGAAAATTTTTTAAATCAACTCAAAATTGTTTCTTTTAAATCACAAACTTTTTATCCATTTTTCTTAGTTTTTGAAAACTCAACTTTTCAAGTATTTTAAACAATGGTTTTGAAACTAGTACTTTTGAACTTTAAAATTTTGATTTTTTGAAAATTAGATTTAATTATTTTACTCTATCAAGTGTTAAAAATTATGAAAGTTAGATTTTTTCAAACTTAAATCACTGTCAAAACTTAAGTTTTAAATTAAATCGTTTACAAACTTAGTGTTGAAAAATAAAATTTTCAAACTTAGTTTTGGAATTCTGGTTTTTGAAAACTTGTGTTTGAAAATGAAAACTTAGCTAGCTTTCTAAAAGCTAAAAGCTAATGCTTTAAACAAATTTTCAAAAGCTTAAACTCCCCCAAGTCAACTTGACTATTTTTTAACTTGCTGTTAAAAATTGTACTTTTATCAGTATCTTTGAATTTTTTATTACTCTACACTATGCTTGTTTACCCCTGCTTACTTTTTGATGAATGCCAAAGGGGGAGAAGGGTTAGGTGGTTAAGTTAGCTAAACCAATTTGAAAACACAAACTGACTTTAAAACCACACAAATGCATGTTGTTTCGTACATATGCTTTCACTAACTTAACCAAGTTGTCATTCCATCAAAAAGGGGGAGATTGTTGGTGCGGGTAGCACAAACGGTCTAACCCAGGTTTTGATGAATGACAAATAGGTTAAGTTAGTTGTGTTGTTGTCTGACACTTTGATCAAGTGTGCAGGAAAAGTCCAGCTAGGTCGACGGGCTGACCGGATAGCTGGCGAGAAGTCCAAGCGGGTCGACGGGCTGACCGGACGCTTGGCGAGAAGTCCAGCTAGGTCGACGGGCTGACCGGATAGCTGGCGAGAAGTCCAAGCGGGTCGACGGGCTGACCGGACGCTTGGCGAGAAGTCCAGACGGGTCGACGGGCTGACCGGACGTCTGGCAGGTAAGTGAGGTAAGTCACTGGAGGGGAGTGACTGTGAGGACGCGTTCCCGGGAAGGGGACATTAGGCGTCGATCCGGCTTAGATCCATTTCGGATATCTAAGTCGAGATCGTGACTAGATTCCGGTCTCGGAAAGACGGAATCTAAGTCATACTCTTGATGCTAATTTTTATTACTTAGCGTATCTGTAAAAATGTGCTAACAAACTGTGCTGCAGGGTTTATTTGCCTCGGACTAACACTGTTTTGCAGGTAGGGAACAGTGAGGGTCCGGGCGCCCGGAAGTCCGGGCGCCTGGAAGGGATCCAGGCGCCCGGAGGCAAATTTTATCCCCAGGACGACGTTGACACTTGGAGCATGCTGGTTGGGAGTGTTACGTCACATTCCAGGCACCCGGAGCAGCATATAAAAGAAGCCCCAGGCAGGAGCTTCAAGATATCAGTCTTCTGAGAACTCTGAGTCCAATCACTCTACTGCTCTGCGCTCCAACAACGTTCACAAAGCTCCGACGACTCACTCCGGCTCTCTTTTTAATTCATTGTTTGTCGGTTAGCTTTGTTTTCTTTCTTTTCATTAGCAATATTTGTACGTAAATTGTAATTATCCGAATTGCTAGTGAATTGCCCAACGAAAGTACTCAAGGAGTACGGGCCTTCGAGTAGGAGTCGTCACAGGCTCCGAACAAAGTAAAAATCAACAATGTTCATCTCTTTACTTCTTTACTTTTCCGCTGCGTCTTAACTCGAGATTTTCGAATCGATATTCACCCCCCTCTATCGAATCTAACGGTCTTACATATTATTCACGAACGTTGTTCACAAACATTAACGAGCTGAACACATATGTGTTCAAGCTTGTTTGTTTAGTTTAACGAGTTATTCAAGCTTGTTTGTTTAATTGATCTTGTATATATTGAACAGACATAAACAAGCTCTTACCAAGCCGAACACCAAGCTTATTCACGAACGACATTTACAACCCTATGCATGAACAGTGGGTCTTACATGTAAAGGGTCATGTATCCATAACTCAAAATTTCCTTGCCAAACTACATGAAAGAGATTTCTGGACGTCCATAGAAAAATTATTGTTAACTGACCAAAGTGAGAAGTAAAAATATTCTGATAAAGACATTCCTCGATAATATCATCATGACTCTTAAAGTCATGTGTGGTAGCAATGTCAAACCAAATATGACAAGTGGTGGGGTGATGAGCTAAACCTTTGAAATCTTAATGTCATAATGTCTTTCAAATCCTCCTAGCTATTATCCTATTGCAATAATTCTTGCTAAGAAGAATGCCCATGTTGTGGCAATTCCACCCAAAAGGTAATGAGTTACTCCTGCAACACATCCTTATATAATGCTCAAGGCTCTAGGTTAAGTAGTAGGAGCAACTTTTAATTTGTTATGAACCCAAACGATAAATTCAATGAATTATTGCCAAAAACCATGGTCGGTCGCTGAATAGAAACATTAAATTAAAAGCTCATACAAAATGAGCATCCAAGAAAAAAAAACCATATGTAGATAATGAAGAACCATAAGATTGAATTACCTGAGATGCTCGTGCCCATAAGAAATCTCAGAGCCACCCATTAATAGTAATGGAACTATACGCAAAGTTTCCTCCTATAATATGAGTTACTACTCCTTGATCACTTATAGTACCCCAAACAACTGAATGCATTTTTCAACAAAAATGGAAAATAACTACTGAAATGAAATTGTGCATATAGAATAGACCTAAGAAGACATGATCCCAGGCGGATACTTGGCATGCCCCCCCCTCTTCCAGGTCCATCACAAGGGAAATGAAAATCAAGATACGCTTTATCAGTGATCAAATAGGAACTACGAGCAAATAGAACATCTTTCAACAGTATCAATATAGTTACGTGGATCGTAAATGCATGAATATGATGGACCAAAAAGTCCACGGTTCCTAATGGAATAGGTAACAAAGTAATTTTGCCACCTAATGCTACCAACTCATCATCTCCCCAAGTTAAGCTTGTACTTGTTGTTGCACTAAGGATGTGTTTGGTTCAAGTCATCGTCTATAACCTTGGTTATGTGATTACCTGGTAATCACATAACCAAGGTTATGGGGAATACAACATAACCTAATGTTATTTGGTTCAATCATAGATTATGTAATAAAAACTTGTTTGGTTGGAGGTTTTGATGTATAACCTAATTTAATATTTACTTTATTACCCCTGATTAGATATTTTTACCGCTACATTTTCACACACCTGGTTTTGTTCTTTCCTCCTTAGCAATCGATGGACCAACTTCCAGAAGTACGACTCCTGAAGAACTAGTTTGTTCCCCTCCAAATGAATCAACTCTACCAACTTCCATGCCACCACCGGAACAGATGAGGCTTTACCCTGCTGATGCACCTCCTTGTGAATTGTGATACTTTACCCTGATGTATCTATTTTGTTTACTTGTACTGCTCAATGAAAATCTAAAAGATCTGGGGTTCAATACGCCACCTCAAAAATAAACCTTATTGCATTGTTTTTTTTATTATTGAGAAAAGAATTACTGGTTTAGATCGAAATACTCCATGTTATTAATCCTACTGAAACATATTCAACATTGGTACCCAAGCATGAACCAAATTGCAGAAACATATGAAATATAGAGCAAGTTATTTTCTATTGAATCTTTTGTGTTCATTGCAGACTACAAATACTTCATCATGTTTCACATACTGTACTACAATTAAGCATCAATTTCATTGAGTGGTATTGAACAGTTCACATTTCACCTCATCACTACAACCAAAAGTTCAACAGGAATGCTATAAACTAGCTTGGTTGATAGCACACATATTAAGCCTATTTTGGTATATCTCTAGCCTCCATGTTTTAGCTCCAATTCTTCACTGGTGGTGGTTGCCCTGGTTTTATGATTAAACACAACTGCATAATGGCTATCAACCTGCTAGCTGAAGCATCATCGTTCCTTCACATCATCACTTTTCTTCAACGCCTACTGCCGAATTGACTGTCGCAATTTGGGCAAAAAATGCCTTGTAGGTAGAACCAAGGATACTAGCACTAGCGATTGCCTAGCCTAAATTTCAAGCATCAGTGTCATCCTTTAGTAGAGCTATTTAAGCAAAGTATAAATAAAAATCAATGCCCTTTTAATGATGAATAAATGGAAATGTTCTAACTATTTGAACTCTACACTATTAGTTGCAATCATCTATTTAACGATGAATCACTAGAAAATAAGACATCTAAATTAGAAGCACAATAAAGAAATATACAACAAGATTCGAATTATAAATTACTATATCACACAAATTTTATCCAAAATAGAAATCATCCAATAAGTTCAATCCAAAATGACATTCATCCAACAAGTTTGTCTTAAATAATATCATAATTGTTCAAAAACATATCAAAATATAATATTCAACGACTTAATTCAAATATCTAATTCATTTTCTAATTGGTCACATATGGGTTGATCTTGGAGAGCTGCTTCATCACATATTCTCTCCTAAATGTCTTTGGCAATACAAAGAAGTTATCAACCTTGTGTTCATCCTTGAGAATGTACTCCTCGACATCCATAATTTCTTGTTGAGAAAAATTAGAAAGTTCCATTAACTCATCATATATCCTCATTTTTCTATCACTGTTCTCAGTTTGTTTCTTGAAGTAGGTGGAAATTCCCTTCATCTCCTCATTCGCCTCTGTAATAACAGTGACATACTTGCTAATCTCTCATACCAAGTCACCTAGAACATCATCAAGCTTCCTTTTTTTTTCTTTCTAGAGGTTGCCTTTTTGTTTGATGGACAAACTGAATCTTGAGTCTCTATCTCAGATTTCTTTGGTTCCTCTCTGATATATTCTTCATCATTGTGAAATTCAGCATGTTCATCTATTTCACACTCAAATGTGTCAGTTTCTTCATCGCATAAATTGATCTCTTCTACTACATCAGCTGGGGTTTCTGCACCAGCTCCTGTGGCACGATCTTTCCCCCACACAGACATTAAGTCGTCAAGGTGGGGGAACTCTTTATTCCTTAAACCGATAGCAACCGGATGATTCTAATTAAAAATATATTATTAGCAAAAAAACCCACAATCATCAAAGAAATGAAAACCTTATGAAATTATGGAAAAAGTTACCTTAACTCAATCATCAAACACATCTGATCCGGTGATAAGGACGAGGGATCCTCGTTGGCGGAGGGTCAACGGCACGTGGAGGTCAAAGGTCAAGAGATTCAACCCAGAGACTGGCCGACCGGACGAAGCAGGCCTACCGATCGAGCACCGCGGGCCGACCGGCCGTGAATCCTCCGAACTGAATGAAAGACAACCCGACTAGGGGTCGGGTTTCCGATGCTCAAGGTAAAAAGGTTTCAAGGGTCGAGCGGGTTGTCCGTTCGTCCAGTGCACAAGGCAACACAGGCAGGAGCAGTCTCATCCGAGCATATGACCGATGCAGAAGTAATATGCCTGCCGAGCGGCCCATCCGCTCGGCCCTGGAGCAGACAAGGAACGCAAGAGGACAAAGGAGACAGGGGATAACATCATCCTCGAGACACCTGCCGCCGACAAGCAGCAGAGTTGGCGGCCGAGCCGTATACAGAATCATACGGTGGAAACTTCCACCGTCACATCCGGGATATGCTCGGACGATTGCGGAATGGCGCCAGAGGTACTTTTCTGACACAGGCTCGTTAAGGCATGTTTGGGGAAGCGTGCACGCATCGGGAAGCGTGCACGCATCGGGAAGCGTGCTCGCGCTTCCCCAGGGTCCTATATAAAGACCCCTAGACGTCGACGAAGGTATGCACACATCTCCACTATAGCCTCGTTACTCTGCCTCTCTCGTTGTCTGACTTGAGCGTCAGAGGGCCGTTGCCGGGAAACCCCTCCTGGCTCGGCTTCCTTGCAGGTTCGTCGAAGGACTACACCACCAGTCGGAGACAGCGGAGCGTGCCACGTCCCCAGCGTCCGTCGACTCAGCGCTCTTACAGGATCAAAACATTGTTCCACCCAAATCCACTGTTATGATTTATCATCTCGTTGATAGCGTGGAACTGCCTCTTCAGTAGCTTGTACCTTGACTCGGTATGAGGGGTAGCCTTCAGATTGCTTGATGACACTTTAACAACCATGAGTTTCTCTAAATGCAACAAGTACTCAGTTCTAAAACCATTCTCGCTCTTCCAAGCTAAATCTTTGCTCAACTCAACTAGACAGTCAACTAATGCAGCATCCTCTTGTTTTGTCCACAAGTGTTTGGTGCTATGAGTTTTTCTTTTAACCTTCATTGGCATTGAACTTTCTACAAGTTCAGGTGGGCTTAATAGAACTGGTTGTGAAGTTGGTACATCCTTGGCTGTTGTTACACCCTTTAGTCTCTTTTGGCTCTTTCCTTCCATTGGAAACTGAAATTAAACAATTCAAATACAACATTGTGCATATGGAAAATATAATATAATTGTTTAAATTGATAATATATAAAACTCAGATACAATCAAATGGTTTAGCATAAACAAAATGTTCAAACATAAACAAATTGTTCAAACATAATTAAATTGTTCAAATTGTTCAAATTGTTCAAATACAAAACAATCAAATAGTTCAAATACATGGAAATGAAACTCAAATTTCAAGAAACAACACTATATCTAATTAACTAATGACTGCCAACTCATGAACATATCATCTGAAAGCTTGTCTCTCCATTCTGTCCAAGCAACACTTGTCTCACAATACCTTATCAAATTATCATCATCGTCATCGTAATCATCATCATCATCGTGACTTTCATTTGACTCAAGGACACCTACCTCAGTCTCTATTGGATCAATTGTCATTTCAAATCTTATGAAATTATGGAGAATACAACAAGCAAATATAATCTTACATTGAGTCTTTGATGAATAAAAAGACCTATCTCTCAATATAGCCCATCTAGCTTTTAAAATGTCAAAACACCTCTCAATGCAATTTCTCGTTTGGGAGTGTTTCATATTAAAGTACTCTTTGGTTGTAGTTGGTTGGTAATCTTGCCTCCATTTGGCCAAGTGGTACCTTTGACCTCTATATGGTGCTAAAAATCCTTCCCCATTTGTGTATCCAACATCACACAAATAATAACAACCTATAAATATTACAAGTGAACATGTATTAATATATAAAAGAAAAGATATACAAACAAAATATTTGTTAACTATATTACAAGTGGATATTCTTTTATGACCATTATAACTTAATTACCTTGAGGAATCTTCAAGTCATTTCTCCTACTAATAGCATCCCTTAAGACTCTACCATCTGCCGCAGATCCTTCCCAACCCAGTAAGACATAGTTAAATTGCATGTTCGGTGTGCATACACCCAAAACATTGGTTGCAATTTCACCTTTTCTGGTTCGATACCTAGGTCTATCATCTGCTGGGACTTTGACATTAATATAAATCTCATCTAATGCTCCCAAACAACCCTACACTCAAAGAAGTATCATAAAATTAAATTAATTTTATTACGTACATTAAAATAATTAAAAACAAATTTATGGAAATTATATACTTATACCTTAAACCATTTCCACCTCTCGTCCGTGTGATTTTCTGGTATTGGTTCTGGTTTCTCAAGCAAAATATTGTGTAACCTTAGAACGGAGTTCAAAACTAAATGAAATTGTCTACTAACTGTCTCGCCGGATCTAGATGTTTGCTGTTTTACGACCCTGTTCTTCACATTATGTGCAATAATGTGAAGAAAAGATATTACAAGTTCACTAACTGACATATTTCTGGTTCCTTGCAATTGTCCACGAGTCATTAGCAAATAACAAAGTTTGCCTAAGTCCTTCTATCCATCCTACAATTATCCACGCATTGTCGATCACTACGAAAAATCATCTCATTTAGGTTTATAGACCTAATATTATATCTACATAATGGTTGATCACCATATGATATGCTCCTCCTGAACCTAGCATTTCTTCTCTTGACAGTTAAGAAAATTGTCAATAATAAAAACAAAAAGATCTTGCTTTCCATCATCTTCATGTGTATAATGAATACATGAATCATTTTCATCTCTTGTCTTACTGACAACCGAGTCATTACAACCTATCATATAAAAAGGACAACGAACTAAATAAAAAATCAACAAGGCGGAAAATCCCAATAACTGATAAGCGAAAAACAAATACAAACATATTGTATTGACAAAGATCTATTAGGCATAGATCACAAAACTGAATGGGATGAGCAAGTAAATTAAAGGTGGGCGATGGAGATTTGAAATGGTCAGAGTAACAACCATTGGACACAAATACAAACACAGTTTATTCATTCTTTGCTTTCGAAGAGAAAAAGGTTGCCCTTAGCAAACACATAGAAAATAAAAGGACCGGCAACAATGTAATGAAATTCCGATCGTGAGGAAGATCTCAAGATTAGCTAATAACTTGAAAACAGTTCGTCAAAAAATTTAACAATTAAATGCAAATAGAATAGACCAACTAGAATTTTTTTATCTCTTTAAAAATAACTTATTTTTACCCGAAAGTGTGATCCTCTTGACGTTGGACTCCAACCGAGGTGGAGAAGCTTGTTGTCACCGCCGATTTGAAGAAGACGAAGCAAGAGAAATTTGTCGCCGTCGATGAAGAAGGCGAAGTGGGAGAAGTCTGTGGTTGCTGCCGATTCGAAGAAGACGAAGAGGGAGAAGTCTGTCGTCGTTGGTTCGAAGAAGACAAAGTGGGAGAAGACAAGCCAAGATCTCTCTCACTGCCGCCGGTTCAAAGAGGATCTGTCGCCGCTGCTCTAGGGTTTGCAAAACAAGAGAGGGAAGAAAAGTGCCCCGATAGGTAGATAGGTAAACAACGAAGCGAACGAAGGTTATATTTGAGAAAAAAAATATACTTAACCCCGGAATCGTCCAAAACCTTACAATATGGAGATTTTCTGATTCAGGGATATAACCTCATTTTGCTAACATTCCGAGAATCAAATATAACTTTGGAATTCCTCATGACCCTGAATCAAACACGGTTAAATAACATAACTTTGGTTGAATAACCAAGGTCATGGAGAATAACCCTGAACCAAACATGCCTAAGAGTTGTTATACCATGTGCTAAAGCATGAATGTTTTGTACCCATTGAGCAAGGATGGATTGTAATTATATAGCGATATCTAAAAATATATCTTGGAAACGTCCTAAAGCACTCTTTATATCATTATAAATATACAAACCAAAATTGCAAAAGCCTAAAAATATACATACCCAATTACGATTTTAGATGATTACATCATGATTTAATAGATTATTGTATATCATAATCTCTTATCCCACCGAAAATTGATCTCTTATTCCATTATAATAAAACAGTCACATTCTAGATAACTGGACACCCTATGGAACATCAATTGACTTGACTATAAAGCAATATGCTAGCATTTGAGAGGGAAAAGGATGATTAAACAAATCAAATAACATGAATAAACTTAAGATTAATCTAATCATTATGATTCACAAATACTAGATTTTTTTTTGGACAAATAGTGGCAAAAAATTCGACCGAAATGTAAAATCTGATGATTTTTTTGGACAAAACGGTAAAATAAGGGTTGATTGGGAAGCAAAATATGCCTACTTCTGTCCCATTTGTTCTATTATAATCATACAAATACAAACATAACCACTACTGAAAAGTCGAAAACTTACATATACTGGTTTCTTCAGCTACTTGCACCTTCTCGCACACGTCAAAAAAAATATATAAAAATAATAAAAGGCGCCAAACCATGACATGCAAACTCAAAGCTTACCAACACCACATTGACATGAACCCCAATTGGTTTCTTTTTTTTTCATTGAACAATTGGGTCTTATTAAGTATATGAACCAGTGAATGAAGTGCGTCGAGCACGGGAAGGTTCATTGGCAACGTCAGAATCTGCAATAGCAGAACTTAGGAAAATCCATGATAATGTACCCGACTATATCAGAAGTGTCTTCCAAATTATGTCGAAGCTGCTGACTGATGGTGTTCTAGATTCCTTAGAACTATCCTTGCGTACATTTTAGCTTCAATCGGGGCAGTGGCTGCTGCGGCAGAAGCACGAAGGACACGCGATGCTCCAGCTTTCTGCAATAAGCCTGCGTGGTGCATTGCATGCCGACCTCCGTGAATAGTGAACTGCATTTCAAAGTAGATAGCAAGTCAAAAAAATTAGTAGGTGAAGGTGGCCTGCATATTATGAATTGTTAAAATCAACAATATTGCTGTGCTTATACGTGAAAAGCAGTCACCTATTCAGTATGTCTAGAGAAAATAAATCAAAAAAAATCCTAAAAAGAAGAATATGAAGAAAAAAAATATTAAAGTTGGATAAGCACACAGTTTTCCACGAGCTTATATGAACGAATACAACCAATAAAGCATAGCCTACCTGCTCTCTCAAAAACAAAAGAGCAATGGTTGTCTGACCATGTCTTTATTATGTTCTTTATCACTTGTCATTCTGCAACTCATATTTGCGGCTCCAAGTGCAAAACAAGAATGTCTATGGTAAGGTCCAGAGTTTCAATAAGTTTATGATTATAATGTTTAAAGAATATTAGTTCATTACGAAGAAATCCATGGGACATGCATTTCTAGAAAAGAATTAGTATGGTTAGGGAACGAGACGAAAGGCTGGAGAGGAGCAGCAAAAAGCTGTGCAATCTGTTCAATATAAATACCAAATACACCAGAAACATGCAGCAATTACCTGAACAAGAGCAAAAGCAGCACAGGCTCGAAGAATAGATGAAGGATTTCGAAGCATTGCAACATATCTCCCGATTTCAGCAGCACTGGAATACAATAACAAAAGGATACAGGCAAAGTAAATTAAGATTTCACTCCTAGGGAATCATGTAAACATGCAAAGTTGAAAAATAGAAAAGAAAGAATTCATGATGCAAGAAAGCAGACTGAATATATAGCGGCATAAATGACGGTAAAAAGTATCTGAGATATGCCCAATCTAAACATCACTTCCAAGTTGAAGGAGATAGTCCTCAAAGCAAATATGGACGCCAGTAAAACGCTAAATCATAATCTTCAAAGCAAATATTTTATCTTTTCATTTCGGCACATTAAGAATTTTTTAAAATTTTTGCAATTTGTTTTTCTGAGTTGCAATGTGAAATATGAAATATTTTGTTGTTATATATATAATAACATAAATTAATATTATTCATTCTTAACTAAATATGTCTCTCTTTTTTATTTCAACATTTTGATTATAGTGTAATTCTTATTCATAGCTATGACACCATGTGTTACAGTTGTCAAACCAAGTTGTTAACTTCTCATCCAAACCTACTTAAAAATTTTAAATTAGTAACAGGAATCAAATGCACACCTGCATCTCAAGTGCCCTGCTTCTTGTATTTGAACTGCTTCTACTACCTGTGCCAACGTTGCAGGAGCTGATGATGTAGCAGTCACTGAGAAAATGTGTGGATCTGAAAATGACAGCAAGAAATCTTCTATCTGCTTCAGAGCCATCCTTCTAGCACCATCGAAGTTAACACTCTTTGAAGAACCTTCTAGTAAAGAACCCACAAGTGCCACTTCATCCATTCTGTGAAACCAATTCAAACTAACGAGTATAGATGCAAACATTAGACACTTTAACATAACTACAGCAGCACAAGGAACTTTGTGCACAATTAAATGACACTTAAGAAAAAATACAAAAAATTATTGTTGAACATCTGAGAATGTTAAGTTAGATGCAGAGTTACTAAATATTTAAATGCACAAGCAGAAAGGTGTAGCCCCATAGACCATCAAAATGATACAAAGTTAAAGGTAGTATACATATGTTTAGTTGGTTCATAGATATAATTAAATTTGATTCAATGATGATTAAGTATATGAGTATGAAGAAAATAAACAAATAAAATGACATCTAATGTCCTTGCATGGAGCTAGATGGCAAGATAACCTTTCTACACAATCACAAAAATTTGTGACTTAAGCTGTCTGTCAATGCTGAATCTTGAAAAAAAACTTCTATTTGTTTGTTCAATATATTAGGAAATTCGACTAAAAAAGCCAACATATTAAATCTGCAAACGTGGTTTTTGAATATCAGGAATGACCAAAAATAAAATTTTAGTACCTCCCATCAAACATGTAAGCAAGTGCCAGTGCAGCCATGAAACGAGCCATTTTTGATACAGATGATGAACATAGTTGTACTAGAACTGGGACTCCCCCTTCTTCAATTATCCGTAGAGCGTTACTAGAATTAAAAGCAAGATTCCAAAGTGCCCCGGCAGCAGTCTCATGAACATCCTGTGCACAAAAGATAACTAAGACTTGGCTGAATTGTACTTCCTTTACATTGTCCATGATGCTCAATGCTTCCTATTTTCTATTAGTTCAATAATTAAGATACAACCACAAGAGTTAACTTTGCAGACAAATTGTTACAGAAAGGAATAGCTTCACATACATATAGACATTTATATCAAGTTATCAAATTGTTCAAATGCACATTTCAATTTCCTATAAGCGATGGGCCAGATTAAAAATTATAAGAAGAGTAACTAGATTATTTCTTATCAGTCAGTGAAAATGAGAACAGCAGAATGCACAAGAGTTAGGCATGTTCGAATGCAGTCAAGGGAGAGGTTAGGAGAAGAAAGCACAGTTTTTGAGGTGCTTTACCTCAGTTAAAAAAAAATCTGAGAGGATGGAGCCCACACACCTCTTCGGAGATTGGTTTTGGACCAAAATCATGTTCATCCCAATAGTATCCATCGAAGGGAAAAAGTCCTATTTATCCCATCCCTTTTGGTGCAACATGGAGTAGCAGGCAAGGCCACTATGACACTATGAAATAAGCAAGATTGTAGCAAGCACGAGAAAGGAAAGTGCAGGCAGCTTCTACAGCAAAAGCAAGATCAACAAGTAGCAGCTATTGGTTAGCCATGAGGATGAGATAGTGCAAGGCAGGGTCAACAGCCAATAGGCAAACTGAACCAGGAGGGCCATAGGCAAGGGTCAGTGGGAAAAACAAGGGTGACAGCATGCAGCTTGGCAGGTACAAGTGCAGCAAGGGCGAGGCACAACAACACAAGCAAGATGAGGTCAATGAAGATAAGAATAATCTTGTAGGTGTCCCTTAGTGTTGGCACACTTACTTGGTATCAATACTGAGCTGTTCCTGACTGAGACTAATGATTCCCAACACTGGATCTTTAAACCTTGGCCTGAAGCATAAGCCATAACTTCCCATCATCTCAATCAGCATGAGCAAAACTTGTTTTACTCGTTGAGTAAAACAAACACTAGGTGCACACAAAGAGATCACTAGTACGGGCCGAAATCATGATGTTACTAGGTCATACTGACGTTGTCTCATCCATATTGGATATTAGTCAAGACAGGAACTTAAGGATACTTTGGGTTTCAAAGGGTGGAGGCTTCAAAAGCATACAAGAAATGTTAACTCCTTGGCGGACTGGAACATTCCAAGTGATGTGAAGGCTTCAACTCAGAAAGAATGTGGAGGTCAAGGAAGTGGAAGCAGCAGCAGCTAAGAATCTTTTGCAGCTTCAGCTGTGTCAGGAAACTTCAGCACCTCACAGAATAACTTACTAAGTTCCTTTGTACGAGCAGAGGGAATAGACTTCGGTTGCAAGGGTGAATAGTGTGAGGGGTGAATTAGTTAACAATTTAATAACTTAAATAATTATATGATACAAGGGAGTTAATAAGTTAACACATAACTCCGGTAAATAAAATTTTAATATACATTACTTATGTTTATGATAAGTAAACAGATTAATAACTTGCGTAACACACATTAAATATTAATAAGTTAGGCTTTGTAAATACAACAACAACAACAACAACAACCAAACCTTATCCCACTAGGTGGGATTAAGTTAGGCTTTGTAAATAAATTATATTAATACTATAGTCAAGTTATGAGGATGTTAATAGTAGAATTTTTTTCTAAAATTAATTAGATAATTAAATATTAACTTTTAAAAAAAATCTTAAGCTACATTATTTAATATCGATAGACTTTAGAAATCATCCTGGGACACTTCGACCAATGCTAAAATAAGCATAAGTATTAGCACGATATAACAGTGAAACCATCTATCCAAAGATCAATACCCTGTCATGGACTAGTACTTTAAATCTTGGTCAAAATAATGATGAATATTTACAACTATGTTTATAATCTTGTTACCCACTACATATGCCCCCGAGGGCATGGTGTGATGGTAAACGGAAGGACGAGTTTTCGAAACAACGAGGGTTCAATTCCCACACAACGCAAATAAAAGCCTACGGTGCTCGAACCACTCATGGTGCTTACCTGATGGCCGGTGGGAAACTTCCGGAGGACCGCCTCTAAGTGAATGAAGGATAGAAATACCGGACACCTAGGCTTTCTTTCTTTGTTACCCACTATATGTGGTCAATCAATGGAAACCATGCATAATAAATTTAAAATGTACGGCATACCAAGTTTCCCATTGTTCAATTTTCATCAGGAATATTGTGCTCTAATAGTGTTGACTCTTGTTTCAACCAGAATATTTTTGCTAGTGCCTTGCAAAGTGCAGATTCTTGGGAATTGGGATGGAAGAAAAAGGAGCTCAATTCATAGTAGTATCAATTAATATGCCACAATCAATAGTCTGAGACAGGAAATGAAAATGCCATGTAAGATTCACAGACACAAGAGCGACTAATCTAGAAATTGCATCTCAAAGCGTTACATCATTCTAGTATAAAAGAAATACTCCATTGTTGCATGCAAGTAAAATTACCTTGAATTAATAGTAAGTAAAGGAAATATATTAAGAGGAGAAGGATGATAGAATAATATTAAACAGAAAATTAAATGATTTCAAAATAATATAAATACTTACTTCAGTATCAGAACGTGCCAATGCAATTAAAGGTGCTACACCTCCTTCCCTTCCAATCGCAATGCTAAATACCAGAAGAAGAAAAATAGGGAATTAGCAAGAGGAAAAATTGAACCACAAAAAAAGGAAATTGAGTTGGCATTTAATAAATTTGTTTAGTGTGAAACAAGGCCAATGAAGCAGTCTAGTATTCAGCTCTAGTCCAGTTACTCTAGTTATTAGCACCAACATGGTTTTTAGTATCAGTGATGTTGGCATTTAACGATTGGTATTTGCCAGTTTTACTAAGAAGGCAATACTGGGTTGCACTTCATAATACCAACCAGTTCTTGGCAAGTCAAATTCTCTTCAAAGACAGTAAGTCATAAAAGCACTATGTCATAGTTATGCTCCAGCCAATGTTGAAGCCAGTAAAAGGGCAAGAGTTTAAATTCTTGGAATCCAAGTTGGCCTATGCTAACGAAACAACTAAAAGAATCAAGATAATAGATAAAATGAATAGGCATGAAATTTTTGCATGTGAAATTTTAGATATATTGGATTTATCATTCAACAAAACAGAGATATATCATCAATAGGATGAAGAATGTGGTTGAAATAAAGAGAAAAATTATAAAGTTTGCATTATTGTCATGTACCTAATAGTATAAAATAATTTTTTCAAGAATATGATACAACTTGACAGATTTTATAGATCAGAGTGTTAGAATTTTAAGAAGCAATACTACTAAAAATATTAAGATGGATGTGTGGGGCCATTAGAACAACAAAATAAAAATTACTAATATTCTAGAGAAACTGGGAACTCTGCCCATGATGACCGGTCATGGTCGGTCCCAAACCTGGATAAAGGAGGAGGGTTGCGTTAGGTTGCCCGCCAGCGTTAAAACTATGATAAATATTCAATGAATGAATCCATTAAACTATTATGCTAATGCTAGGTTGTTCCACGGAAGGAACGCGTTGCAGGGTCCGACTATAACGTCTCGGCAAGGACTGCTACATCTTCATAACTCAGGTGCAGTGCTAAATATGCAAGAGTTCGCGTTACAAGGTCCGACTGTAACATCTCAGCAAGGACCGCTACATCTCCATGAGAACTTGGGTGTAGTGTTAAATAGGCAAGAGTTTTCACACCATAGGTTGGATAAGAACAAATATGATAGGAAAACTAATAATTTAAGATTTGAAACATGAAACATAGGAACTGTCACTGGTAAATCAATGGAGGTAGTAGATATGATGATTAGGAGAAAAATTAGTATTTTGTGTGTACAAGAGGCAAAATGGGTAGGTGAGAAGGCAAAGATGATAGAGAACTCGAGTTTTAAGTTATGGTACACTGAAAAGAATAAAGCAAAAAATAGAGTGGGTATTATTGTAGATAGTTTGTTAAAGGATGAAGTTGTAGGAGTAGTTAAAAAAGGAGATAGAATTATAGTCCTTAAGATAATAGTGGCGAAAGAAACTATGAACATAATTAACAAATATGCACCACAAGTAGGATTAGATGAAGCTACCGAATCAAAGTTTTGGGACGACTTAGATGAAATATTATAAAATATTCCACCAAATGAAATGATTTTAATAGGTGATCTAAATGGGCATGTCGGAGTGAAAAATGAGGAATATGAGAGGGTACATGGGAGTTATGGGTTTGGAACGCGAAATGAGGAAGGGAAAACTATATTAGATTTTGCGATAGTATATGACCTTATATTATCTAATACGTTTTTCAGATCTATTATTGTAGGTAGGCATGTATTGTATATAGATAGAGCGAGAAGGCGAACTCGCAGACTAGCTTTTCGAAAGCGTGGAAGGCCGAACGACACACACCTTCGGGTGCTGCTGCCACACGGGCCTATACTTTAATATTGGGTCAATTTCCCACGAGTGGAAAAGCTGCCATTCACAAAGCGGTTGGCTTGAGAGTGAATGGTGACCGCTGTTAAACGTGAACTAGAAAGGGTGGAGAATCTCGCCTATTGGGATTTGTCCCAACACGAGAACTTTTGTCTCCTACTTACCTTTGGGAGGAGGATTGTAGCTGCTAATGAATAGACGGACTCGTGACGCCTTCCTACAGCTTTGGCATTTTTCCCAGGAGTGAAAACAAAGCCTTCATCCAGCCGCTGGCTTTAGGCTTGACATGGTGACTACTGCTTAGATCAGAGGGAGTTCAACACTTAGATACTGCTAGCTTGCCGAGAAAGGCTTGACTTTAAAGTAAAGGGCTTGCTTCCTTGTCCAGCACTCAGCGAATAATAAATCGTAAATTGACTTTCTTATGATTAGGAAGAAGGATAGAAAGATTTATAAAGATTGTAAAGTCATCTTGGAGAAAGTTTAACTACCCAACATAGGTTAGTAGCGTTGGATATACGTCTCAAACATAGTATCAATAGAAAAAAAATATATACGATTCCTAGAATTAAGTGGTGGAAATTAAATGATGGAAAACAAAATATATTTAAGGAGAAGGTAGAAGTACAAACATTAGGTGAAATATACGATGACTCTAATACAACATGGGATAAGATAGTATCAAAGTTGAAAATAGTAGCTAAGAGTGTATTCGGTGAGTCAAAGGAACATGCACCACTAAGTAAGGAATCTTGGTGGTGGAATAAGAAAGTACAAGAGAAAGTGAAGGAAAAACGAATAGCTCATAAGAAATTTTATATTTGTAAGAACGAGAAAAACTTAAAAAAATATACAATAGCCAAGAAAGAAGCTGAGAAGGTAGTGAATAAAGTAAAAAAATAAAACTTTTGAACGATTGTATCAAAAATTGGATACAAAAGAAGGGGAAAGAGACATTTATAGAATAACTAAAGTGAAAGAAAGGGAAACAAGAGATCTTAGCCAAATAACATGTATTAAAGATGAATGTAATAGGGTATTAGTAAACGATGGAGAAATAAAGAGCGGTGGAAGAGGTATTTTCATCAACTATTTAATAAAGGTTTAGGTGACCAACTTAAATTAGGTAATTTAAGTATGTTAAATGAGCATAAAAATTTTAATTTTTATCATAGAATTCAAACTTAATAAGTAAAAGAAACTTTAAATGAGAAGCACAATGGAAAAGCAATTGGAATAAGAAAGTACAAGAGAAAGTGAAGGAAAAACGAATAGCTCATAAGAAATTTTATATTTGTAAGAACGAGAAAAACTTAAAAAAATATACAATAGCCAAGAAAGAAGCTGAGAAGGTAGTGAATAAAGTAAAAAAATAAAACTTTTGAACGATTATATCAAAAATTGGATACAAAAGAAGGGGAAAGAGACATTTATAGAATAACTAAAGTGAGAGAAAGGGAAACAAGAGATCTTAGCCAAATAACATGTATTAAAGATGAATATAATAGGGTATTAGTAAACGATGGAGAAATAAAGAGCGGTGGAAGAGGTATTTTCATCAACTATTTAATGAAGGTTTAGGTGACCAACTTAAATTAGGTAATTTAAGTATGTTAAATGAGCATAAAAATTTTAATTTTTATCATAGAATTCAAACTTAAGAAGTAAAAGAAACTTTAAATGAGAAGCACAATGGAAAAGCCGTTGGACCAAATGATATTCCGATAGAAGTATGGAAGTGCCTAGGGAAACAAGGTATTGAATGACTTACAAAATTATTTAATATGATATTGAAAATGAAAAAATGTTCGATCAATGGAGAATAAATACTCTAGTTCCCTTATATAAGAACAAGGGAGACGAATAAAATTATGCAAACTATAGAGGTATTAAACTAATGAGTCATATTATGAAATTTTGTGAAAAAATAATAGAAAAAAGATTAAGGAAGGAGACCACAGTGACTAAAAATCAATTTGGGTTTATGCTTAGAAGGTCGACAATAAAAGCAATACATCTTCTTAGACAATTAATTGAAAAATATCTGGAGCAAAAACAAGATCTACACGTGGTATTCATTGGCTTAGAAAAAGTTTATGATAGAGTCCCAGAGAAATTATATGGAGAATTCTAGAAAAGAGAGGTATTAACGTAACATATATTGAACTAATTAAGGATATGCACGAGGATGTAACGACTAGAGTAAAGACTTCAGGCGGAGTAACTGAAACATTTCCAATAAAGATAGGGTTACATCAAGGATCAGTTCTAAATCCCTATTTTATTACATTAATTATGGACGAACTCACTGCGCATATTCAAGATATAGTACCGTGGTGCATGTTGTTTGCAGATGATATTATTTTGGTAGATGAAGCACGTGAAGGAGTAAATGTTAAACTAGAATCTTGGCGGGAAACACTAGAAGAGAAAGGTTTTAATCTTAGTAGATTAAAGACAGAATATATGGAATTTAAGTTTAGCAATATTAGAAGTAATGAGACAATTGTTAAGATAGGAGAGGACGAGTTGCTTGGAACCGAGAAATTTAAATATTTAGGATTATTTTTGCAAAACAATGGAGGGATTGAGAGAGATGTCTTACATAGAATACAAGTAGGATGATTGAAATGGAGGGGAGCGTCGAGTGTTTTATGTGATCGTAAAGTACCTCTTAAACTAATGGTAAGTTCTATAAAACCGCAGTTATACCTGCTATGTTATATGGAGCTGAATGTTGGGCTATGACTCGAGCACATGAGCAGAAGATGAGAGTTGCAGAGATGAGGATGTTAAGGTGGATGTGTGGGCATACAAGAATGGACAAAATAAGAAATAAGAGCATTAGAGAGAAAGTCGGAGTTGTATCTATTGAGGAAAAACTCTGAGAAATGTGTTTAAAATGGTACGAATATATACTTAGATGACCAATAAATTCTCCGGCGATGTGAAACTATGATAAATATGCATATCAAACGAGAAAGAGGAAGATCAAAAAAGACTTGGTTAGCAATAATAACAAGATAAAATTTATTTAAATATAGATAATGATATAGTAGGAGATAGAGTTCAATGGCATAAAAGGATTCATACAGCCGATCCTACCTAGTGGGAAAAGACTTGATTGTTGTTGTTCTAGAGAAACTGGGTGGCTCCAATAGAAGATAAAATTATAGAAAATAAATTTAGGTGGCACAAAATTGTTTAAAGGCGACCAGATATTTGTATATTATGAGTTGAATGTATTAAAGGAGAAGGAATAAGGAAGATATTAAAGATTACTTTAGTTAACATCATGAAACTACTAGATTTGACAATAACTAGTGATATAATCTGCATGTAGCTATCCTCAAATAATTAGGGCACAAGAAATTTGACGATGCTTAAATGGATGACAATTCATGGAATTCCTCAAAAAGGGATTGCATGGTCAACATGCTACTCGACCAGCAACTCAGAATTTCTTGTTGCCCACGTTATAGAGTCACACTTATCAAGATTTGTAATCCTTAACCAAGAAAAATGGATGGAAAAATATCTATAGCTGGCTTCATTAGCAGAACTGGTAATCTTCACCAATCTCCTTTCTCTAGAGTGCATTATTGCTCAAAAGACCATAAGCCACTCTTTGATATTAAACCTCACATATCACATATTAGACAATATCAAAGAGTGCATTGCTATGACCATTACCAAACACAAGCTGCAAGTAACATTTCGTCTATTTGTAATTACAGAATCATCTGGAATAGCTAATAAAACAGAACAAATTACCTATTAGCCTCTGAAACTGATAAACCCCACAAAGCCCCAGCAGCCCTTTCCTGAAGACCTTGGGAAGCATTTGAACAAGAATGTGCAAGAGCTACCTGAAAATTTCAACAAAATAAATAACAGTGTCAAGATTTATTATGAAACAACATTTTATCCTTCTGCAAAGGAAAAGTAGCTAGTGGGACAAACCAAAAGTTTGCAAACAGTGTTAAAGACAATTTGAATCTTCAAATCTAGGATCTACCAGAGAAAAAAATAAATCTGTTACCTAAAGACCATTGTATCAACGAACAAAAATGAGTAGCCACCCAAATGAAATAGAAGGTTTGAATTTAAGGCGAAAAGAAAAATTGAGAACCGAGACTGTAGCCCTTGGCACAGAGTTCAACTTCCAGCAAATAAGAAATTCAAGAGATTATCATTTGTAGATTAGAATGGCATGCTCATGCAGTCAAAAGAATTCTTAAGTTTTATGGTAATATTGCTCTTCTTCCATGTCGACAACATTAAACTATTCAGCATCCCTTCTATGTCCAGCATCCCTTCTAGCGCCCCTTGTTATCACTTTAGTTTAGGATTCTTTACTCATTGTTGATACTTTCATTTACTTGAGATGCTTGATATTTAATGACAATAATTATTGAAAAATTTCTTTTTTGTTAGAGGTGGCTTGCAGTTGAAAGATGACAGCATGTGTTATATTTCTATTTTAATCCAAAATTCATAATTGCTTCATAACTCTTGAATATAGTTCAAATGAACTAGAGTCTTAAATTTAATTGCAGAGTTCTTGCATAGTTCCTGTGAATAACAAATCTCCTGCATAGTTTTTATAGGTTTATTGCCTGAATTTTTTTGTGTATAGTTTGATTTTCTACAAATCACTTTATATTTTGTTACTTTGAATTTGCATTGAAACTAGTATCAAAGAACTGAAATCCTCAAATTACCCAAAAAAACACTGAAATCCCTAAAACTCGAACCAAACCAAAAATTTTGGTAGAGTTCAAGGGGATACAACCACAGATTCACTTAAAAGTTCACTTATGACAATCTGTCTAATAGTCCTATGCTAATTACAATGCATTATACCAACATAATTAACAATTTGGGTGTGTCTGAACTCTGAACAGTTAAGACAGTATAACATTGCATGTTTGGTACGCTGTATCCAATGCATGTTTGGTGTGACATCCATGCAATCTATCACATCCACAACTCTTAGTGATGGAGATGCCATTGTTGCATACATGTTGATTATGAAACATTATTGGCATCATTGGTTATACTTCTTCATTGTGTTTCCTACTTTTCACATTTGTGCTTAGTTTGTTTTGCCTCCCGGTGGGTGTCAAATTAATTGTGCTAGTAGTTTGAGATTATTGTATCTTCCAATTAGATATAATGCTATGTTCTGCTTAATTTTTCTCTAAAACTAACAACTATTAGTCATTTGTTTAAAGGTCATGCACAATGGACTACATCTATTGTTAGGCGGTTTCACCTGGGACGGATGTGAGAAAACTGATTGTTTCTATCAGATGATATAAGTCAAGACATCAAGTTTTGTTGGCAGTAAAGCAAAGTTGTAGCCTTTCATCAAACTCTGATATCAACCTTTTACAGTAATTTTTTTCCCCTTAATGATGCTTGAATTCCTTGCGCTAGCATATTATGGAAGCCAAAAAAGAAGTCTGGGCTACTACAAAGAACTAAGATTAGTGCATTGAATGGATTCATCCCCATCAAGAAATTGCTAGGGTTCTTACTTTTCTGTTATCAAAAATGAACTAAAACTCCTCAACATAAAGAGTGTCGCTAAAGGACTAGTATAACCTTGCCAAACGACTAGTAATAACCATGCCATCTTGGAGATATATCTGTCCGTGCCACCAAATTTGCACATGGGAGAACAATAATTGCCTATGAATACTAGGAAGCCTAGCAAGTGTCAACTGAAAGAAAAGTGCTTTATTGGATAAAAATAATAGTTCCGATGGCCATCAAGGGTGCAGTTTACGGAATATTCATCCTTTCTGCAAAGGATTGCTGCACAAAGATGCCACAAGAATAGCAAAATCAGACCTCAGTGTAGCATTTGAAGTATTGAGCAACATCCAGTTTCCAACAAGTTGATATTTACTTCATCAAGAAGTTGATAGGGTTATTACTTCCCTGGTTTCATAAACTCAAAAACTCCTTAACATGAGAAGTACTTCCACATGAGATAACCAAAATGATACATGGGTATATGTAGATTCGCAAGCAAACCTTAAATTTACAATTTATAATGTGGGATTGAACCCCTAGATCAATAACCTATTAATCTAATACCTGGCATTTTAAATATACACAAAGCACATATATCATTTAATTAGTACATATCATATTGTGTACATCAAAAATAAACTGTTTAAAAATGGTTCCCAATAATTGGGAACTGTGATACACTCTTTCTATCAATTTAATTATAAGTGTCTTCAGAATTTTGATACTATAAATGAAAAGTCATATAACACTAGCATCATTACAAAATATTTGTAAAATATAGCATCCAAAGAGAGAAAGAGAAATGGATCCTTAAAGTTTTTGTAATGGGAGATGCAAAAAGACACTGGATGATTAAAGAGATATACCAACGCTTCAACTCCACCAACTAAAGCAATGGCTTCACGATTTCTATCATCGAAAGATAAATTCCATAAAGCACCAGCAGCTTCTTGCCTGGGTAAGTGACAAAAGAAAATTACTATTATACAAAGCACTGGTAATGTTGAAAAATTGGTGTTCTGAAAAAAAATGAAATTAAGAGCCTCATATTAGAATGAAATATATAGTAGATATACAAAGCAAAGAGGTCAGACATATGTGAAGCATATTTGTCTGAGACAACATAACAATTCAGAAAGTCAAAGGTGACATTGTTACTGAGAAATTAGATTAAAAAATACAAATACCTTACACCTTCGTTTTGAGAATAAGTTAATTGCACTAGCGCCTCAAGTGCACCTGCCTCTTGGCCAACAGTGGCATTGTTGCTGTTGCTGTCGCCATGGGCTGCCAAATTAGCCAAAGCTCGTGCAGCCTAAGACAAGGGGAAAAATTAGAGGAATCCTACAATCTCAAATTACACAACATTAGGATAGACTAAAAGCTTCCACAAAAAACCATGTTTTAAAAGGACTTCTAGCAAAAGAATATAGAAACTCTAGATAGAATAAATGCTAGTCAGCAACATAGGTCTAAATTAAAAGTCCTTAGGTCGTTTGAATCATTGGTCCCAGCAAACAAGCCAATACAATCAAAGCAAACAAAAGAAAGTAATGTTCCAAATTCCAAAAAGTTTCGACTTTTATTTTTTATCGTATTTTTTTTTATATATTTCAGGGTGGTGATTACAAGGTACTACGATTTTCAGAATAATAACCTAAGTGATATTGCATATATTCTGTTTGTGTCCATTTCTGATGCTAGCTTTTTATACATTTATTTTGTTACATTAAATGGCTCACCTATCTCAGAGAACATCTTCGTTGAAACATAAAAAATAGGTTATTATCTCCATAAGTGACTGGTGGAGTGTGTAAATACATAAAGTTATAATAGATACAATAAGCCGCACTCCAAGAAAAATAGGGTGTTAATGTTTTTTGATGCTTCATAAATTGACTAACTGTAACTAGTCACTCTACTCTAGCTACAATAAAATAAACCATATTAATGGCAAGTTGCATCAAATTATGTTTCTTTAACCAATTTCTTTTTGAAATAATTATAGTTAGACTTCCTACCAAGTAACTTTGCCGTTCTAAAATAAATAGTGTATTCCCTCTATCATAAAAGTGATCTTATGAACCATAAACCATCAATTATTTCCTAGCATGGTCAACCAAGGACTTCAGTGATATAGTGAGTTTCCAAATATTTTACCTCAATTGTACCTTTTACACCAATTGAGGAAGAGGGAGACCAAATAAGACTTGGTTAACAATGATAAAATAACATAAAATTCATCTAAATATAGATGAGAATGTATTAGGGGATAGAGACTATTCATGTAGCCAACCCCACTTAGTGGGATAAAGACTTGGTTATATTGTTGTTGTAATTGTACCGTCAACAATGGTACCAATCAAGAGAACCTCACGAACATAGATGGTTGGAAAAGCAGCACACAAGAAGTATTTATGGATCTAGTACCACACAGACTTCCTATTTTTGACAAGAAATGATTTTTCTTTATTCATACATTATTTATAAATGAGATTGTGTTTTTTTCCTCAGTATATGGCTTTTTTCTCATCTTGATAATTTGTAGAGGCATAGGTGTAGCAACATATTAATTGGTGGTGAAGAGAGGAATTAGTGTTAACCATGTGGTGTCCAGACCAGGGCAGGGAAGTGCTGGTCAGTCAGAAATACAGTCCCTTAATACATGAGGTTTTTTAAAGGTGTGTGCATAGCAGGTGGGCTGCTGAAGATGAAGGACTGGTGGTGAGTTTCTTCTAGATGGTGATGAAGTGAGAAAGGAAAGAAGTAGAAAAGCATGTTGAGAAAGTGGAAAAATGTTCGCTAAAATAAATTTAAAAAATAAAGAAATTAATCAAAGGAGATGGAAATTATGCATTCCAAATGGTAAAAGCATGTTCTCAGTGGCGAAAATAGAAAATGGGTATATGTTAGAGAAGATTATGGAAATAGTGTTTGCAAGAGACACAGTCACAACACACTCAGGAGGGGCAAATATGTGATTTGATGAGTTTCAGTCTTAATGATAGGATGTTGGAATTGTGGTGTGTCACAGTAAATGATGAGTGATGGTGAGCAAGCAAACAAGGTATGGATTGTTGTCCAGAGAAGAGAACAGATCGACTGAGAAACAGAAGACGACAAGATGAAGAGAGATAAGAAAATAAAAATAAAACAGGGGGAAGGAGAGGAGATGGATCAAGGTAAATAGCCAGAAGGTTAAGAAAAGGACAAAGGAAGGATAACCAAGAAAATGAGGAAAAGATAGACAAAAAGGCTTTGGTGCTAAATTCGAGAGACAAGAGAAGAAGAAGAAAGTCAAGGGGGACTCACAATTCAACCACACCAACAACATGAGTCGCAAACCAACACCACTGTTAATCACATAAAATTTAGAAAAAGTCATGTTGGGCGCCAATATCATATTTGCAATGGATACAGCTACTGACTCTCATTAACATGGAGTTCAACCATTAGACAACTTTAAACATTAGTGAGGAGACCTTTTAATAAATGCTAGGGCAAAAAAAAAAAAAAATACCACAATGTAACATTAAAACAACCCATGACAACTAATCATACAATATCTTTGAGGCGAAGGGTGGTTTGCCTTGTGGTTGTTGTGCATGACAACTAGGGGAACAAGAAAACAGTGGCTGAGATAAGGATGGTGGGGCAATCCATGATAGTGAAAAGACTGAAAAGTGTGAACATTTAACCTTGGAATGGTGGCTCCAACAATGAAGGGCAATAAGCCACATTGTGGTGTCAGCCTTGTTAGTGGACTAGGCAGTGTGCAACATGCAAGGCTTGCAAACTGTTGTGAGGCAATTAACATGCCTACAAATAAGCCACATTGGTTGGGATGGTGAAACTCCTAATCAGGCATGATAAGAGGTCACAGCCTTAATCACTTATAAAAAGATGGTTGAGTCCAAATGGACAAGTCTGTGATAGGCAATAAGAGGATTGGACAGATTGCACAAAAGGCCAAGAAAATATAGACAGGGGAGTTAGGAAGTGAAGAGAAAAGGAAAAGAAAGAAAAGAGAGAACATGAATTCAATTCCAATACCACTTTATGTAGACCCACCAAGAAGGAGAAGAGAGAAAGATGTGAGGGAATAGAAGGGTGAAAGAAAGAAGAGATGGAAGAAGAGAGGAAGAAAGGGAAGAGAAAGGAGATCCACAATTCATAACCAAAATATGGTGTCAGATACACCAACAAGATGCCTTGTATATGAGTTAGGAAAGGATTAAAAATTGAATCCACTAAACAAAGACACTTTCTTTTACAATTACTAAAATAATCCTACAAACTGAAATCCTATATTCCATCCATCTACTCCATAATGAAAAGAAATAGTGTATGTACACAACTTTCTTTTAAAAGTCTAATTGACTACATCTTTGTCCATATGTTTAAATTTATAATGAATGGATCAATACAGGGGTGTACAAGCTTTCTTTCTTGGTGAAAATTGCAATAAGATTCTGCTAATCTTGCTGCTAACAACAAGCAATCCACAAAATGGCATGGGTTGTTATTGTTTGAACTTTTTCCTTGGGAGTGCTCAGATTGTTTCAAATTTTCAGATGTGACATATAACGATTTTGTATTACTCCAAGTGATGCAGTTTGATGACAGGAAATGTGTTGCTTTCTCACAAAATATATAGAGATTATCCTCAAGAAAATGCAAGAAAAACATAAAAGACACAAAAGTAACATGCTGCTCAGACCTGTTCTTGGACTCCCTCAACTTTGCATGATTTTGCAAGTGTCACCAGTGCACAAACACCACCAGCAACCGCAATCTCCACGCTGCACTTGTCATCGGCAGCCAGATTCGCAAGTGCACCTGCAGCTCGTTCCTAATTTGAGAACATGTGTACTTAAGTAGTTTTTAAATAATTGTCTTTATGTTAAACAGGCAATAGACCAGATAAATGAAGCATACCAGAACTCCATCTGCTCCAGATTGCCACTTAAATATAAGATCCACCAGGGCTTTAACTCCTCCAGCTTCAGCAATAGCTGCCTGAAATCAAAACGACAATTGTTATTGAATAAACCAACTGCGGAAGGCACCAAATGCCCATTGAACAGCAGACCTTATGCTCCTCTCCAACAGAAAGGTTCCAGAGCCCCCCAGCGGCTTCTTCTGCGACCAATCTGTTTGAAGATTTTGCAAGGTTGGCTAAGATACCAATTCCCCCTTCATCAGCAACTGCTTTTGCAACTTTAGAATTCACTGACAAGTTTGCAATAGCCTACACATTCACAAACACAAACATACAAAATAGAATCAAGGCCAGAGTACTTAAAGTATCAATCATGCCAACCCAAATCTCAACCTTTGCAGATTCAGACTGTACACCCTCCCAACAAGATCGAGCAAGTTCCAAAAGCAAAGGTATTCCACCGTTTTGCATCACTGCTTCTGCTCTTGCAGGTTCCACTGCAGTATTCTCATCCTCTGTCACTACAAATGTGGCCAGACCTGTTGCTGCTCTCTCCTGCACATCCTCCTGTGAGCTTTTTGCTAATCTTAGCAACATCGAAGCCCCTTGTCTCAACCAAAAATCATCCATCCCGTGTGGATTACTCTCTGCTATTCGAAGAAGAGAGTGTGAGAGGATCCACTCTAGCCAGATCATGATGTCATTCAGATTCTTATCCTCATTCTGAAAATTTATCCATTGCACAAATATAGTTTGTTCATTCAGAACTGATCCCTTAAACAGAGAAATAATTCCCCTTAAAACATCAGTAAACTGGGTAAGTAGAATCTTCCCCTTAGTGTTGATGAACGTGCTGGGATTGCGGCTCCCTTCCTCATCAACTGCGGAACAGTTGAGAGCACAGAGTACCTTGAGATTCTTTGATGTGGAGAGAAGTCTTGAGACAGCATTAGCAGAAACATCAGTTCTTGAAACATCCAAACCGACCAGGTTCGGAAGGTTACCCCAAGATGAGGCAGCTGTAGCCCACTGTATATTCCTTGAGCCAGCTATCGAGAGAAACCTCAGTGATACCACATTCTCTAGGGCAGCCTCATCAACCTTTCCGCAATCCAAAAATGCAATCTCTGACAATTGCGGGCAGTGTCTCACTAGGGCATTGATGGCTTCTCCATTAACATCCCGGATGCCAGAGAGACGCAACCGCTTCAGTCTAGTGCAGCACATGGCGACATGGCGAACTGCATCACTGGTTACTCGCACGCAGGGATCTGGACCGATCTGGAGGCTCTCGAGGGCTTCGTGGCGCGCGGCGATCACAGAAAGGGTGGCATCCGTTATCTCACCGCAGTAATCCCCAGCAATTTCCTGAAGGCCGCGCGCCTGTAAGTTGATGAGGGCGGAAGCGGTCTTGGATCCATGGAAGCGGAGTCGGCGAAGGTGGACGCATCGCCCCGCGATGGCGCCCATAGTGTCGGGTTCGCAGCGGTGGGCGCGGAGGTCAAGAGACGTCCAGAGGCACGGGGAGGAACCAAGGAGGCGCCAACCGCGGCAAGTGGAGCCGAGACTCGCGCGGTCGCGGTAATTGAGTCGAGAAAAGAGCTGTACCACCGTGTCGTCAGGCAGGGCTGTCCAGTCCACGGCGGCATCGTCGGCACAGCCTCTTGGAGCCCAGGGGCGGGGGATCTCGCAGTGATCAGAGGACTCAGCGAAGGGTGCCGAGACGTCGGCCCTCTCCTTGTCCTTGGAGTAGGAACCTCGCCGCCGCACCCTCCGGCTCATGGCGAGCCAACTACCGATAACAATCCTGGCCTATCAATCAGTTCTTGCGAAATCACCCTGCGAAATCCGAGGGCAGAAGCATGGGAAAATCGTAGGTGGTCCTGGTCTCGTTCGATCAAATTCCTTTCTAGGGTTTGCGGAGTAATCGGTTGGAGCGATTGAGGAAGCTGGGGCGACGGGCCTTTATGCCCTCATCAATCGCAAACGGAAAAAATATATAACGATATTATCTTCAAACAAAACCTAAAATACCTAATTACTATCTAAATTAAAATTAAAACCATTGCGATATCTGATTTATGAAAACCATAATAAATAAACATCTTCTCTAATTCTTTGTAGATAAGAGATAGCTTTGGATAATAATCGTACTTTTTTTTCCTGCAATTGCTATTTGTTTCATTATCTCTTCGCATTTGAGTGCATTCTGAACAAAATCTCAATTATATATTAGGTCTATCCCATTGTCTTTCATGTCATCCTTGTTGCCTTACACCACTGGATTTATTAACATATTGTTTGACTTCACATGATGCATTCCCGTTTCAAGGGACACCAAGTGTGTGTCTTGGTGTTGCACATTCTACACTTGAATCGTGTTACTTCTAACTGTGACATGTTTAACTACGATCAAAACTTGAATCGTTTAACAAGAGAGCTAAAATTTATCTCCTCCACAGAAAAGTTATGCCATGTTTAAATGGGCTCAATTTTTGAAGCAATCAAGTGGCACAAACCTGCCGTTACATTACAAACTTCCATCTTTTTTCCTGAGCTATTGAAAGGAAGGACATGATATTTGCGTTGGAGGCCATTCTGAAACTATAACTCCTGTGTTTCAAATTCTTCATGCTGGTTCTGCTGAGGGCCAGTCTCGGAGATTGCCGAGCTACGATTGCTCATTTCCTGCACGGGTGGTGGGTTAACAGTGGTCATTGGCACAGCAAGGTTCTCGGACAAGTGACTCTTCATTTCCCGGTGCTCCTGACAGATGGCACACCAATGCATGCAACAATGGACAGCGCAAGGGTCACACGGAGAGTTCTGTAAGCAAACAAAAAAAAGCTCAAGACGACAAAGATTTCTCAATACAAGCAGGATGTGAACATCAAGGGAGTTCAATATGGTTGCCACTAAAAGAAGTGACACTGAACCATTAAAAACAAAATCTAAAGAAGAAGAAAAAAAACAAAAGAATTCACCTTGAGGTGGTATTTCTGTTGAAGTGATTTCCTCACTATACCAGTATAGGTACCACAGATCCACCATGCAAAGACCAATCCTTCGCCAATCAAAAATGATGTTTCTGGATCAATACCATGGAAAATTGCAGTAGCAGCAGCCAGAGCAATACCACCCTCAACACACAGAGCATGGCAAATACAAGGATTTGTCCATGGAACATCTTCCCTAAGCCTCTCAACATTGCGCCCAAATAAGACACAAGGGCAGAAAAGTCCAGTCCAACCTGGCATTCACAAGGCTTCTAGCTAAATTATCAGCCATTGTAGACAATACAATGATCTAAAAGACTATACCCATTGATGAGCCATCGTTGATTTTTCGAATCAACCACTATAAGATTATATGCATATAACTAGCATTATAGAACCAGAAATGTTTCTTTCTAAAAGTTGACAATATATTATTTTATGTCATCCTAAAATTATTAGTCTGAAGGAAGTATTTCTTCATTATGTCAGTTTCCACTCTTTCGTGTCCATTTTCTAATGCATTTTGTACCTTCTCTTGGTTTCTATTTTACAGTTATAAATGAATTGGCCAATTTATGACAAGGAGACAAACGTAACTTTCACGAAAATTCCCCAAAAAGAGAACAGTCACATATAAGTGACTGTTAAGAAGTTAAAATGTTATGAAAGTGAATAATAATTTTGAGGGGAAAAAAAAAGGATACAGTCTCTCAGTTATTTTCACAGTAGTAAAAATTAGTTCATGATAAAATAGCAGTCCATTATTTAATCTAGAATCAGCTATATCATTGAAGGGGAGCCTTGGCGTGACGGTAAAGTTATTGCCATGTGACCAAAAGGTCACAGGTTCGAATCCTGAAAATAGTCACTTGCAAAAAGCAGGGTAAGGCTGTACACAATGGATCCTTCCCTGGACTCCGCATGACGGGAGCTTCGTGCACAGAGTTGTCTTTTTTTTTTTAATCAGCTATATCATTTTGGTGTACTATCCTGTTAATTTCAACAGCAGGTCAGCTTTTAAAAAATGAGCGACCACATTGATTATGTTATGTGGAATATAACCATCAAACATGGAATTCTTGCATCTAAAGGAAACAAAATCAACCAAAATAAGGTATCTGCAAAAATAAATTGTATGTTTCTCCCCCATAATCTTGTACGTTGAAAGAAAATAAAGGAAACAAAATCAACAGAAATAAGGTATCTGTAAAAATAAACTGCATGTTTCTCAACCCATAATCTTGTAGCTTGAAAGAAAATAAAAGTGCAACATGTGAATTAAGAATGTCTGCTGATTGCCAATAATTATCTCAGTGTAGGTACAAAATATGTAAAAGACGATATTGATAAGCAACAAAACTTTTCTCAAGGATACCTGAAGAGTTGCCACCTCACAAATGGCTAATCATTTTAGCATGTCAGCCTACTTTGAAAGTTTCAGACTTGCACAAATCAAATTTAATTTGAACGAACCTGTTCTTTATTAGTCAACTTTAGATTTGCTTTATATGTAACGTTTCAAAATTTTTTAACAGACCTTGTTTTCCCAACATAAACCCTCCACAAATAGTAGGATTTATGTTCTTTTTATATATGTGAGGGAGGGCCCGGAAACTAAAATTTTTATCCTAAAGTTTTCGATTATTCTTTATTGAGAAAAATTGAAACGCAGCAATAGGATAGGACTACACAGTGAAAACTGATTATTTATCCAACATTATATCCATCAGGCAATTGAACAGTAGCTGTCTGCTCTTCAATGATTTGGTCAATCGTCTATTCAGCAACAGACCAATGAGGTAATGTTATCAAAAACAATATGAACAATCACATCATATGTTATTAAAAGCAGTACGAACAATTTAACAAGATACAGAAAAGTAATACTAGATCTAGAGGTAGATATCATTCTAGGATTTTGAAACATGTAGATACTGTATAGCTTTAGAATAATGAATCATGAACAAAGAGGGCTTACAGCTCTCCGGATCCTCAGCACAACCACAGATCCCAGTCGTCCACGCCTCATCAGCAGGTGGGTTGTAGTTTTCAGGAAGGGCTTGTCCGCACTCGACACATCGTTGAACCTCCAACTGATCAGACAAGAAAAATACAGTACGCATCGCCATCACCAAAACTACCTAAATCTGAGACAGATCTTGAAGATGACAACAAACATAAACAAAATTCAGCCTCCCGCTTGAGCCACACGTTACAACCCTAACCTGTGGAACACGAACGGGCTGGTTGAGCTCTCCAGGGCGGATCTCCTCCAACGGCGCGTCCTGATCCTTATTGAGCTTCACGTACCTCGACGGGACCGGATCGTCCGACATCTTCAGGAAGCGAGCGGCGACCAAAGGGCAGACCCAAGCGAGGAAATGGAATAGGTGAATGCGCGTCAGATCCCGTGTCCCGTGCGACCAGAAATCCAAGAATCCGAGAGAGCGTATAGAGATCGAAGCAAGAAAACGCTAAATTGGGAGGAGAGATCTGGAAATGTGGAAGGGGCGAATGGGCGATCTGCGTTGCGCATTCACTATTCGGTGAACAACTTCGGAGATTGAACGGCGAAAGCCAAATAAACGGTTCTGCGATGATCATCTTCATATAGTCGAAATTTTTTCCTGGTGGTTGCTTCTTAAACTCGACGAATTTGTACTTTTATATTAAAGTCCTTTCAAAACTATTGTATTTTGTAAAGTTCAAAGATTTATTCATAAAAGACCAATTGATTCACCCAACTTACTCTTACTCACTTTGCCTAATATCTGACTTGCTCGACTCATTTCACTGTGTCCATTTGCTCGATCTAATATCAATCTATATATATATATATATATATATATATATATATATATAGATAATTGATTCACCTAACTTATTCACTTTGCCTAATGTCTGACTTGCTCGACTCGTTTTCCTATGTTCAGTGTGCTGATGTGGCACGTTCCACGTTATCCGCATGAAAGGCAAATAACACAGAGTAATTGTAGAAAAATTTTATCCTATGTCAAACCCTCTTCCTCGTGTTCCTCTCCGTGAACCCCTAGCAGCTCCTCCCTCTCTGAATTATTGAAACATCTCTCTCGCCGCAAACACACCTCCCTCGCCAGAGCTACGAGACCTACGTGAGCTCTCTTGCAGCGAGCGACTCTCTTGCGGCAATTAGCCCTCCGTACTAAATCGCACGCAAGAGATCTCTCCCCTAGCGAGCTTTTCTCTCGACCTCCCTCTCTCACTGTGACTTCTCCACCGCTCCTCCCCAATTTCTTTGCCTATCTGCCACGAGCTCCAATTCCGTCAAATCTAGGGTTTCCCCGCCCACCGCTCCTCCCTCTCTCGTAAGCAAGGGTTCCCAGCCCCCCTCGTCGCGAGCTTCAAAACCACAGAGCTAGGGTTTTCGCTCCCTCTCTGCCGGCGACGCACGAAGGAATCCAGCCTCTCCTTCGACAGATTTTCACCTCCCGCTCTACCCGTGACGCGCAACGATTTTCGCCTCCCCGCCGCCCATCCTTTTCTTGCATCTCACTATTTGTGCATAGAAGCTCCGTGGTTCTGGAATAGGGGGTTGCCTCCCTCTCTGTCGGCGATGTGTGATGAAATCCAACCTCTCCAATCTCTTACAAAGTCATTCCTGTAGCTTGCGGTTTGTTTTGCTTATGAATGTGCTTGAAGCATTTTGTTAACTTCATTCCTGTGCTTTTATGACTTGTGTTTATTGTAGTTCATTGTTCATTTCATATTGCAAAATCTGAAGTGAAACAAAATTTAAAGTTGTCAGTGGTTTAACATTTCACAGTAGTTGACAACAGTTGCATGAGTTGAAACAAAATTCCTATGCTTCTATTATTTTCCTTTTAGAAATTGCATGATTTAAGTTGCTTTCAATCAAGTTTAGAGTTTAGAAATTGCATGTATAGTTAACTAGAACAGTTGTTTATTCTAAAATAAGTTGTAGTTTTTAT
The DNA here is from genome assembly GCF_018446385.1 of Zingiber officinale. NCBI lineage: Eukaryota > Viridiplantae > Streptophyta > Magnoliopsida > Zingiberales > Zingiberaceae > Zingiber > Zingiber officinale. Next base: position 95,933,826 of record NC_055994.1, on the reverse strand, counting down.
TTATTTATCTACTTATCTATTGCCAAATATAATGCGAGGGCTCCCAAAAATGGAAGAAAATAGAATTGATGATCAAGATTTCATTCCCCAAGTTGCAGATAATCGAAGGCCAAAAATTGAAATGGAATTCCCATCTCTAGAGGATACATATTCGTTCTATAACTAATATACACAAAAAGTCGGATTTAGTTCAAGGAATAACATGAATAGGAAAATTAAGATAACAAATGAAGTGACATAGAAACAAATTGTATGCTTTAAGAAGGGCATACAGATCTAACGCAGAACAATAAACATCCAAACTCTAATCAACTAACAAGGGAAAGAACACATGACGTAGTTAGAACGGGTTGTAAGTCAAATATTACATTTGTTAAGAAACAGACGAGACCTAATTAGGTTGTCTGTAACTTGATAGGAATCCATAATCATCCACTCTCGACTCCATCAACGGTGCATTTGCTACGCTCACATCATAGTGTTTCGACAACCAAGAAAGTATTGACAAAATAGTTTTCAGAGGCTAATGTACCAATTTGTCAACAAATGCGTTTATTGGAAATTGAGTATGGAGGCCCTGAGCGAGTAGGTTGCACAGAAACTGATATTAGAACTTTGAGAGAAATCTAAAAGATAAATAAAAGTATATTAATACTAAAACACCGATCGAGTTATTTACATTTGAGCAAGAGAAGAATTCAACATTTTTCTTTGATTACGAGACTGATTCAGATAGCAGATTTAGTAGATGCTTTTGGGCTGATCATGTATCAAGAAGGGAATACAATGTATTCGGTAATGCAGTTGTATTTGATACTATATATAACATCAACAAATATGACTTGATTTTGGCATCATTTGTAAGAGTTAATCATCATCATCATCAAACAATTCTTTTTGGTTACGGGTTTCTTAGTGATGAGAAAACTGAGTCTTTTGTTTAGTTGCTTACAAAGTTCTTAAAAGTTATGCCTAAAGGTGCACCAAGCATTATCATACCTTATCAGGATTCTACTATAACAAAAGCTATTGCATAGGTTTTCCCTCAAACAATGCATCGATATTATTTATGGCACATATTAAACAAATTTTCAAATAAATTAGACCCTTTGACTTTTCAAAACCACTATCACAGTATAAAGAATGTCATTGCAAATTCTACAACACCTAATAATCTTGAGAAGTCATGGGAAGAGACTATCAAGTGTGCTAACTTAGAGAAAAATGATTGGTTTCCCTTGATGTATGAATTGCAACATATATGAGTGCCAACATATTTTAGTCATGTATTTTCTATAGGAATGTCAAATAGTCAAAGATTTGAAGGCTCGCATGCATTTTTCAAGAAATATGTCTCAAATAAAAACTCATTAATGGATTTTATCACACGTTTTAATAGAGCACTAAGACACCAAAGACACAATGAGTTAGTTGCGGACCATATTGATATGAATGAGCATCCCAAAATTAATGCAATCTGGCCAATGGAAACTCAAATGGTTAAGCTGTACACAAAAAAGAAATGGTTGGAGTTTCAAAGTAAAATGACCGAGAGTCATAGTTATTATGTGCAACCGACATTTATAGGAGTTGCCTCAGCGGTTTATCATGCGATGAAATTTCAAAGTCCTTCTTCCTCAAAATCAAGAGTGCTCACGCATGATAAACAAAGAGACTACATATCGTGTAGCTGCATGAAACTTGAGTTTGAAGGCATTCCATGTAGGTATATGTTAGCTTTTTTGTATTTGTTAGGGTCCGATTTGTAGCTAGAGGGGTGGGTGAATAGCTCGTTACGCTTCGTTTGCTTGCTTCGGTGTTGTTGATTTGCAGCGAATAGAACTCAAAGCAACACTTATAATGCTAACATAAGGATTTACTTGGTATCCACCTTAAGAGGAGGTGACTAATCCAAGGATCCACACACGACACACTCTCCACTATGAAAAATACTCCTTCTCGGTAACTACCAGAGGTGGAGAAACCTCGTACATCACTCACATAATAAGATACAACACACGCAAGAAGAAAATACAAGAATACAAAGTAAAAACCTCTTCTTGCTTGACCTTGTCGATGTAGATCACCTCTTGAACCTTGGAAGTGCAACAACACTTGTCCCCAAGAGCTTCCAAGAACTGGCGAAGAGTAGGCGGAGAAGTTCGTGCACTAGAAGAAGGCTTGAGAGAAGAACTACTGAGAAGAAAGCTCGCCACGACGCCTCTAGAGCTCCCAATCGATTGGGCTTGCTCCTAATCGATTGCCACGTGAGTGTTAGAGTGTATACTAAAAGTCTAGCTTTTGTATAAACATTTAGAAATAAAGAATCACAATGGTCAAATATCTACATTTATTTGTTAAATATAATTTGTTCAATTAATTTATATAGAATACAACATGGTGTGTGGTGTCACACACATAAGATCATATTATCGGTTCTTTATAAATTATAAACAGTTGCTCGCGACTAAAATGGAAAAGAACAAACCGTTGAAGTAGTTGTAGTGTAATGAAGTATTAGTTTATCTTAACTAATAAATTACACTGATACACTCCAAGTGTATTGAGTAGAACCATTTTAGGTAAATTATTTTTGTACTGACTTTATAAAAGAACTAGACCTTAGTTATTATGGAAGTGTGTGCTCTTAATCCCAATATAATAACAAATCACATATATTTAGTATTTATTTCTTTGACTTATCAATGGGTGAGATTTAGCTTGATAAATCAATAAGCCCGATAAGTTGGGAAATGATATTACTTATAGTGTGTGTTGTTGATTATAGAAGAAAACTGTGTCCTAGTAATCTAGGTTGAGAATGACCCCAAGAGGAGCTCATAAGGATTGTCATGTTAAACCCTGCAGGTGGACTTAGTCCGATATGACGATAAGGTTGAGTGGTACTATTCTTGGACTAAGATATTAATTAAGTGAGTTGTCAGTAACTCGTTTAATTAGTGGACATTCATTATCTTAAACACAGGGAGACTAACACACTCATAATAAGAAGGAGCCCAAAATGTAATTTGAGATTGGTGCGGTAGTTCAATAATAGTTCTTTAGTGGAATGAATTATTATTGATGAAATTAAGTTATGTGTTCGGGGCGAACACGGGATGCTTAATTTCATTGGGAGACCAAAACCAATTCCTCCTCTCGGTCCCTATCGTAGCCTCTTAATTATAGAGTACTATACCCACCTATACCACCTTCTTACCCATCCTATAGGGGTCGACCAAGCTAGTTTGGAGTCCAAGCTAAGGTCGACCAAAGGTATGGTTCATGGGTTCATGAGGTGCCCGACCCTAGCTTGAACCCAAGCTTAGGTGGTCGGCCTTATTAAAATAAAAAGGAATTTTATTTTTCTTATGTGGATTCCATGGTTTTAAAAGAGAGTTTAAAATTTAAAATTTTCCTTTTATAGCTTTCTACAAAAGATTAAGAAAAGATTTGAAATGTTTCCTTATTTGTAGATTGAAAGGTAGATTTTAATTTTAAGAAAACTTTCCTTTTTAACCATGTTCATGATTTAAAAGAGAGTTTAAAAATTAAATATTCTTTTTTATTAGTTTCTACAAAAGATTAAGAAAAGATTTGATATCTTTCCTTATTTGTAGATTGAAAGGAGATTTTAATTTTTAGAGATAACTTTCCTTTTTGGAAATCATCCACATGTTTAAAAGAAAAATTTTAATTTATAAAATTTCCTTTTTACAAACCACCATGAAGGGAAAAATTATTAGAGAAATTTTTTATAAATTTCCGGAGACAAATTAGAAGTTTTAATTATTATTATAATTAAAACTCTCCTTGTTTATAACTTATAGATGTGGCCGGCCATGTAATGTGAGAAGAGGAAATTATTTTTAATTAAATAAATTTTCCTTTTCCTGGCAAAAGAATTAAGGAAGTTTTTATTTAAATTTCCTTATTTGCCAAGACCAAGGATTATAAAAGAGGGGGTAGAGGTGCCTTCATAGCGAACGACTCTATTCTTTTTCTTCCTCCCTCTCTTCCTTGGTGGTGTGGCCGGCCCCCTCTTTTTCTCTCCTCTCCTTATTGTGGCCGAAACTTCTTCATTGGTGGAGTTCTCTTGGTGGCCGGATCAAGTAAGGAGAAGAAGGAGAGAAAGGAAGTCTAGTCTCAAGCATCCCTTGGAGCATTGGTGGTGGCCGAACCTATCCATCAAGGACTCTTGGTGGCCGAAACCTAGAAGGAAGAAGAAGGTGATTGGTGGTTCTCATCTCGGAAGATTGTTGCCCACACAACGTTCAAGGTTAGAAGAGGAATACGGTAGAAGATCAAGAGGCCATTAAAGTTAACAAAGAAAGATATTACTAGTATTTATTTTCGCATCATGCTAGTTTATCTTTCTTTGTATGAATTCCAAACACGAGAGACATTAGATCTAGTTTTTCGAATTTATTTTTCAAGTTTATGTTTTCTTTGTTTTTCGAATTTGTGATTCGATTGTTCTTTTTGGTTAACCTAGAGTTATTTAAAGAAATTAAATATTAGCTTTCCTTAAAAGGCTTTGTCTAGGCGGTGGTGTTTGCTCCCATATCCAAGAAGGTCATGTGCCTCGCCATGCAGTCCTGGAAACCAATTTTGGAAATTAATATTTAATGGAATTAATAACATAGGTGGATTTGGATCAATAGTGTTAAATTCCGCTTGCGATCCAAATTTAAACCATTAAGAACAAATAAGTTAAATTTGGAATCAATGATGTTAAGGTTCATCTACGATTCATAATTTAACTTCTAAAGAACACAATAGGTTATTTAAGGAAAGGTTCGACACTTGTACAAAATTTTTGTACAGTGGAACCGATACGTTTTTCCTAGGACTAACCAACAATTGGTATCAGAGCTAGGGTTTGCCTCTGTATGTTTAGAATTCAAATAGATTATGCACATGTCATAGATAATTTAGGCAAGATAATAGTAGGATGTGCTAACTTTTTGGTTGCAGGCTCCAACTATTATGTATTATAGATGTTGTGTGTGATTGGACCCTTAGACATGCCAAGGGCATTATTGTGTTGTGCATGATTGTATGTAACTAATACAGCAGGAGCTATATTAACCCTAGGATTTTAGAATTTTATTTTTGATCTAGATTTCATGTACATTCCCTCGTGGAATATAGGATCGACATATGTAAAATTTTATTTTTGTCGCGGATCGGATACTTGCGAGGCGTGGTACTTTTGAAGCACCAGAGGCGCAGTGGAATAAGAAGCAAGATGGATGTGACGTGTCGACCCGATGGCGGTGGCTAAAGATGGCAGCAGCTAGGGTTGGAGCATACTGAAGATAGTGATGGAAAAGGCTATAATAGTTGGAAAATTAATTTTCAAATTTATTGTTTTTATTTACTGTGATGTTTATGTGTATGTGATGTATGCTAGCATAGGTTAAAATCCTCATTTTTAAATAACTAAGTGGGAGAGGGATTTTAATAAATTCCACGGTCTCCATTACTGGTTTGTAAGTGATGCAACAAGCTTGCGTGTTGACTTTGAGTGTCTCCCTCCACAACGGATGAGTTTGTTGCGGATCACTAGATCAAACTTCCTTTATAGATGGTTATAGGAAATTATTTAGGAGCGTGTGATCTTCTCCAACTGAAGGGGCATAATCCTATTTAATGGACTAAATTTCATGTAATGGTATACACTTAGACGCATTTAATAGTATCCTCCCCAACGGGGTCACTACTATTATTTTGCGGGACCAAAGAAATACCAACTATTAATTTATCATAAAGTTAGGTAAACCCCCCCTCTTACAAATGTATGAATTTGTATACGTCCACACTAACGTGGCATACAAAATTCACGGTGTTTGAGGAAATTTTATTTGTCATAAAGTTAGGTTGACAATATTAAAAGGGTAATACCTCCTCTTACAAACAATTGAATTTGTATATGCCCACACTAACGTAACATACAAAATTTATGGTGTTTGAGGAAATTCAAGGTTGATAAGATAATTAATGGGTAAGACACTCCTCTTACGAATGTTGAATTTGTATACGTCCATACTAATGTGACATACATAATTTTCGGTGTTAGAGGTGTTGGTGAATTTAAATAATATTGTTTGAGGAATCAATGTTATTTTAAATTCAAAGTTTTGACCAAATATTTGATCAAAGACAGACCAACTATTAATTTTAATCGTCATAAAGTAAGGTTGACGAGATAATAAAATTAATGTATAAAATCTCCTCTTTGATTTTGTATACGTCCACACTATCGTGGCATACAAAATTCACGGGGATTTTTAAGGAGTTGGTCTTGACCAAATATTTTTGTGATTCTTAGGTTTTTAAATGTTAGTTAATCCCTTAGTTGTTATACTATAGAAAAGACTTAGTAGTCCCAATTATAATGATTTGAAATAGGACTTGGACATTAAGGTAGATTGTCTTCTTAGAACTAAGAACAATATAGGTGTATTTAATTCATTAGTTGAAACATGTTTAGTGGTGTTATCTACCAGAACCTGGAGTGTAGATACAGATGCCATTAATCATGTCTGCAATTCATTGTAGGGTTCCAGGAAATCCGACAACTATATGAAAAGAAAAACACTGTCTACATGGGCACTACTACAAAAGTAGCAGCTGTTGCAGTGGGAGATGTTTATCCTCTGATAGGAATATAATATGGATTTTTAGAAATTGTCTTTACGTACTAAGTTTAGAATGAACCTGATTACAGTTTCTAAACTATTAAAGAATAGATATTCTGTCTATTTTGATAACAAACTTGTTATCAAGAAAAATAGGGAAGTTATCTGTTCTGGTACGTTGGTTGACAATTTATAATCCAATAACTCTCACGATGCAATAAATGGAAATTAATAACACATTTTCTAAAAAAGAGAAAGTAACCTTCGGAGATGAACCAATCATATTTTTGGCATCTAAGGCTAGGTTATATAAACTTGAGTAGGATTCAAAGGATAATAACCAATGAACTCTTGGGTTCATTGGTAGTGGAAATCTTTCCAACCTGCGAGTCTTACTTGGAAGGAAAAATAACCAAGAAGCTTTTAAGTCTAAGGGGTATAGAACCAAAAATATGATGGAATTGGTTCATTCTGATTTGTGTAGACTTTTGACTATCCAGGCAAGAGGTTGTTTCGAATATTTCGTCTCTTTTATAGACGATAAGGATACATTTACTTGACGTACCACAAGTCTAAGTGCTTTGATTAGTTCAGAGAGTACTAGGCTGATGTGGAGTAACGTCAAAGTAAAAATATCAAGACACTACGGTAAAATCGTAGTAATAAATACCTCTTAGGAGAGTTTAGAAGTCACTTATCAGAAGTCAGGATTCAATCCCAACTAACTGCACCTGGTACACCCCAACAGAATGATATAGTAGAAAGAAGGTATAAGGCTCTTATGGAATAATTAGATTAATGATGAGTTATTCAAAAAATTACCAAATTCGTTTTAAGGATATATATTGGAAACGGAAGTGAACATAGTAACTTCTAAGTCAGAACTCTCAACTCCTACAGAATTGCAGAATGGGCGTAAGCCTAGTCTGAAGCATATTCGGATTTGGGTGGTCTAGCACATGAGAGACACTGATAAGTTGGACATGAGTTCACTTGTTTATGAGTTATCTTAGAAAAATGAAAAGAGGTTTATAGTCCTTAAAATCAGAAGGTCATTGTTGGCACCAATGTCCAATTTTAGAAAAGGGCTATACTATGAACCACGAGCCCATGAGTAAAAATTGTTCTTAAGGAAATTAAAGGACACATCTAACCTAGTGCCAACTGTACAAGATGAAATATCACAAGAAACTGCAACACGTGTCACAAATGATACACAATTGCAGAAAGTGCCCCATCGTAGTGGGAGGATTATTAGGCATCCTAAAAGATTAATGTTTTGGGAGAGTCTTTGGACTTGATCCCTGGTGGACATGAACCTGATCTCCGGACATATGACGAAGCACTCCAAGATAAAGATGTAGCATCTTTGCAAAGAATACATAATTAGAATATATGTATTCTAATAGAGTCTGAGTGCTTATAAAATCACCAAATGGTGTAAAAGTCATTGGGTAAAAATAAGTCTATAATAGGAAAAGAGGGATAGACAGGAAGGTAGAAACTTTCAAAGCAAGGCTTATTGAAAAAGGAAATCTTTTTACCGGTAGCCATGCTTAAGTCTATCCGGATTCTTTTATTTATGAGATTTAGCAAGTGGATGTCAAGACAGCTTTCCTTAATGGAAGTCTTGAAGAAAACATCCATATAAAGCAACCAGAAGGGTTCATTGCAAAGAGCTAAGAGCATCTTGTGTGTAAGCTCAATCAGTCTATGGACTGAAGTAAAGCTTCAAGGTCTTGGTACATCCGATTTAATAAAGTAATCCAGATCTATGGATTTATTTTATAACCGAATGAGTTTTGTGTATACAAGAAGTGTGATGGAAACGTGGTGATATTTCTTGTACTATACGTAGATAACATTTTTGGTAGTTGGAAATAATATCAAAGTGTTGTCAGAAATAAGGGTATGGTTGTCCAAACAATTCGATATGAAGGACTTGGGAGAATGCATATATTCTTGGGATCAAAGGGATTGCAAGAAAAGAATATATTTTACTTATCCCAAACTTCATATATCTAAACAATCCTTGCTCATTTTAAGCATGCAAAACTCCAAAAAGGTTTCTTACCTTTTCAGTATGAAGTAGATTTATCTAAAGAGATGTCTCCGAAGACATCAAAGGAGATAGAGGAAATGAAGGCAATTCATTATGCTTCGGCTGTCGAAAGCCTAAAGTATGCTATGCACGAGATTAGAAATATGTTTTACCGAGGGCATAATTAGCAGATATCTAAATAACCCTGGATAAGGACATTGGACTGCGGTAAAACATATATTGAAGTACCTTAGAGGCACTTAAGATTATATGCTAGCTTACAAGATAGATAATTTGGTCCCTGTGGGTTGCACGGATTTTGACTTCCAATCGGATAGGGACAATAGTAAGTCGACCTTGAGATTTTGTGTTTACTTTAGGAGGTGAAGTCATAACTATGGAAGAGTGACAAGCAAAGGTGCTTTTTCAGACTCCACCATAAGAAGCTGAGTAAGTGGCAGCCTCTGAGGCAGTCATAGAAGCTGTATGACTCAGATACTTCATGATGGACTTAGACATGTTTTCTGGTTTGCCCAAAAATTATTACAATTTATTGTAATAATAGTGGTGCAGTAGCAAACTCAAAGAAACCATAAGTCCATAAGGCAAGTAAACACAAAAGAGCACAAGTACCACCCAATACGAGAAAACATATAAACGAGGAGAAGTTGTTGCCGCCTGGATTGCATCAGGTGATGACCTATAGATCCTTTCACTAAGGTCCTTAAGGCAAGAGCTTTTGATGGGCATGTTGAAGGGTTGGGAATCAGATGTATGATAGTATTTATAGCAGCATAGTCTTTTAGTATAAGTGGGAGATTGTTAGAGTGTATACTAAAAGCCTAGCTTTTGTATAAACATTTAGAAATAAAGAATCACAATGGTCAAATATCTACATTTATTTGTTAAATGTAATTTGTTCAATTAATTTATATAGAAGACAATACGGTGTGTGGTGTCACACACAGAAGATCATGTTGTCGGTTCTTTATAAATTATAAACAGTTGTTCGCGACTAAAATGGAAAGGAATAAACCGTTGAAGTAGTCGTAGTGTAATGAAGTATTAGTTTATCTTAACTAATAAATTACACTGATACACTCCGAGTGTATTGAGTAGGACCATTTTAGGTAAGTTCTTTTTGTACTGACTTTATAAAAGAACTAGACCTTAGTTATTATAGAAGTGTGTGCTCTTAATCCCAATATAATAACAAACACATATATTTAGTATTTATTTCTTTGACTTATCAATGGGTGAGATTTAGCTCGATAAATCAATAAGCCCGATAAGTTGAGAAATGATATTACTTATAGTGTGTGTTGTTGATTATAGAAGAAAACTATGTCCTACTAATCTAGGTTGAGAATGACCCCAAGAGGAGCTCATAAGGATTGTCATGTTAAACCCTGCAGGTGGACTCAGTCTGACATGACGATAAAGTTGAGTGGTACTACTCTTGGACTAAGATATTAATTAAGTGAGTTGTCAGTAACTCATTTAATTAGTGGACATTCATTATCTTAAACACAGGGAGACTAACACACTCATAATAAGAAGGAGCCCAAAATGTAATTTAGGATTGATGCGGTAGTTCAATAATAGTTCTTTAGTGTAATGAATTATTATTGATGAAATTAAGTTATGTGTTCGGGGCGAACACGGGATGCTTAATTTCATTGGGAGACCAAAATCAATTCCTCCTCTCGGTCCCTATCGTAGCCTCTTAATTATAGAGTACTATACTCACCTATACCACATTCTTATCCATCCTATAGGGGGCGGCCAAGCTAGCTTGGAGTCCAAGCTAGGGCCGACCAAAGGTATGGTTCATGAGGTGGCCGACCCTAGCTTGAACCCAAGCTTAGGTGGCCGGCCTTATTAAAATAAAAATGAATTTTATTTTTCTTATGTGGATTCCATGGTTTTAAAAAAGAGTTTAAAATTTAAATCTTTCCTTTTATAGCTTTCTATAAAATATTAAGAAAAGATTTAAAATGTTTCCTTATTTGTAGATTGAAAGGTAGATTCTAATTTTAAGAAAACTTTCCTTTTTAACCATGTTCATGATTTAAAAAAGAGTTTAAAAATTAAATATTCTCTTTTATTAGTTTCTACAAAAGATGAAAAGATTTGATATCTTTCCTTACTTGTAGATTGAAAGAAGATTTTAATTTTTAGAGATAACTTTCCTTTTTGGAAATCATCCACATGTTTAAAAGAAAATTTTTAATTTATAAAATTTCCTTTTTACAAACCACCATGAAGGGAAAAATTATTAGAGAAATTTTTTATAAATTTCCGGAGACAAATTAGGAAGTTTTAATTATTATTATAATTAAAACTCTCCTTGTTTATAGCTTATAGATGTGGCCGGCCATGTAATGTGAGAAGAGGAAATTATTTTTAATTAAATAAATTTTCCTTTTCATGGCAAAAGAATTAAGGAAGTTTTTATTTAAATTTCCTTATTTGCCAAGACCAAGGATTATAAAAGAGGGGGTAGAGGTGCCTTCATAGCGAACGACTCTATTCTTTTTCTTCCTCCCTCTCTTCCTTGGTGGTGTGGCCGACCCCCTCTTTTTCTCTCCTCTCCTTATTGTGGCTGAAACTTCTTCATTGGTGGAGTTCTCTTGGTGGCCGGATCAAGCAAGGAGAAGAAGGAGAGAAAGGAAGCCTAGTCTCAAGCATCCCTTGGAGCATTGGTGGTGGCCGAACCTATCCATCAAGAAGGACTCTTGGTGACCGAAACCTAGAAGGAAGAAGAAGGTGATTGGTGGTTCTCATCTCGGAAGATTGTTGCCCACACAACGTCCAAGGTTAGAAGAGGAATACGGTAGAAGATCAAGAGGCCATTAAAGTTAACAAAGAAAGATATTACTAGTATTTATTTTCGCATCATGCTAGTTTATCTTTCTTTGTATGAATTCCAAACACGAGAGACATTAGATCTAGTTTTTCGAATTTATTTTTCAAGTTTATGTTTTCTTTGTTTTTCGAATTTGTGATTCGATTGTTCTTTTTTGTTAACATAGAGTTATTTAAGGAAATTAAATATTAGCTTTCCTTAAAAGGCTTTGTCTAGATGGTGGTGGTTGTTCTCATATCCAAGAAGGTCATGTGCCTCGCCATGCAGTCCTGGAAGCCAATTTTAGAAATTAATATTTAATGGAATTAATAACATAGGTGGATTTGGATCAATAGTGTTAAGTTCCGCTTGCGATCCAAATCTAAACCATTAAGAACAGATAAGTTAAATTTGGAATCAATGATGTTAAGTTCCATCTGTGATTCCTAATTTAACTTCTAAATAACACAATAGGTTATTTAAGGAAAGATTCGACACTTTTACAAAATTTTTGTACAGTGGAACCGGTACATTTTTCCTAGGACTAACCAACAGTGAGATCCACACCATCTCAACCATCCAAAGACTAGCTACCTGCGCAACGGTCATGTCCCAATCGATTGGTCAATTGATTGGGGAGGCTTGAATCGATCGACTGATCGATTTAGAGTACCTCTATGCTCTCACTGAAAAAGGTCTGAATCGATCGGCTAATCGATTCAGCCTTTCTCGCGTCACGCGAGAATTCTAACCCCAATCGATCAATCTTTTGGGCTGCATTCTGTGCTCACTATAAACACTCCCAATCGATTGGTTGATCAATTGGGCTGCTGTTTATCGTAGCACTCTCCCAATCGATCGGCTAATCGATTGGGCTTCAGTTCAATCAATCGGCTAATCAATTAACCACCCTTGACTTGCTTAACTCAAGCTCAAGGGTTCCCAAATCCAACATCCGGTCAACCATGACCTATTGGAACACCTCATGCTTAGCATCCTGTCAACCTTGATGTAACGCCCGAAAATTCTCAAACTTGCATTAGAATTATTCTATGATTTTTCTGGAATTTTTAGATATTTTTCCGGAATTTTCCGAGTAGCGGAAGTAGCAAAAATAATTAGAAGAATAAAAAGGCTTAAGCGGGAATCAAACCCGGGACCTCTCGGGTCCGTTAAACCTTTAGTTAGCCTTAGTAACCGGTGAACCCAGCAGGGTCGTGCTGAGAGAAAGGAGAATCAAATATATTTATAATTGAGTTGGGCCAAAGTACCCACTTAATATAAATAGGAAAACATAAGTTGGTTTGGTTTATTGGTGAGTTTGGTTCGGCAACTTTCTTCTCCTCACCCTAACTCACGTCGATCCCCTCTTCTCCTCCCTCTCTCGGCGCCAACCACAAGGAGACCTAGGGTTCTCTCCCTAGGGCCCCAAGGTCACTTTCCGGCGACGATTTCAGCACAAGGACGTTTCCCTCCACGAGTAGAGCACGTGGACGCGAGCGTATCGTCGAGAAGTCGTCTCCACCGGAATTTCTAGCGATTAGATTTGTAAGAAATCTAGCACACAAGGTAAGAAACCCCTCACCTGCAGTATAATAGCTTCCGTTTGGGTTTTTATGCTTTAGTTAGGATGTATGCAGATTTTTATCGATATCTAGGGTGTATTTAACTCTCTTCGCAGATTAGGGATTTAGTAGAGCACCTCTAGATGGGCCGAACATGTTTTCCCTCTTCAGATAGGAGGTTAGACGTTGTCGGGTGCCTAGAGGTGGTCTCCCTAATAGGGAGGAGAGTTAGAGCATCCTAGGTGCTCGATTAAAGGTCTAACTCAGTAATAGATAGTTAAATTAACCTATTAAATGCACTAGAAGCATTTAAAACAGCAAATTAGATTTATTTCGACTTATGTAGGACTACAATCCAATGGGTGGGCTCCCCTAGTAGCCTCTAGGTTCAGACAACCTAGTTCTAGGTTCAGATAACCTAGATTCAGCAAAATAAGTATATATCATTCAGTATTTTATTTTCAGCAGTGGCACTGTACTGGATTAGACATCCACTGGGCTGGACTCCCATAGTCGTCCCTAGGTTTAGCTAACCTAGTAAACCCTACTAGTGTAATACCCCGGTTCTAAAGATTCTGGTTAAGTATGGCTTAAAGGTTAGATGGTACTATCCATATCACCAAGGTGCACCTTCCTTTTCGGAAGTCCAAACTCAAAGAACTCCAAAGTTAAGCGTGCTTGGCTTGGAGGAATCTGAGGATGGGTGACCTCCTGGGAAGTTTTCCAGGGTGCGTGCGAGTGAGGACAAAGCACGCTGAAAGGACCTCCGGTGGTCTGTGGAGCTAGTCATCAACCCGATGGGCAATTCAGGTAGCGTTCCCGGTTCGGTTCGGGTGGGGCCCGCCCGAGTCGGGGCGTTACAGATGGTATCAGAGCAACCTTGCGACCGTGAGTGCGCCTGTGGCAGGAGCACCCAGGGCACCACCTAGCAAGGGAGATTCTGGGATTACCTGGTGTGATTCGTGGTTACACAACGAGGACGTTGTGTCTTTAAGTGGGGGTGATTGTAATACCCCGGTTCTAAAGATTCTGGTTAAGTATGGCTTAAAGGTTAGATGGTACTATCCATATCACCAAGGTGCACCTTCCTTTTCGGAAGTCCAAACTCAAAGAACTCCAAAGTTAAGCGTGCTTGGCTTGGAGGAATCTGAGGATGGGTGACCTCCTGGGAAGTTTTCCAGGGTGCGTGCGAGTGAGGACAAAGCACGCTGAAAGGACCTCCGGTGGTCTGTGGAGCTAGTCATCAACCCGATGGGCAATTCAGGTAGCGTTCCCGGTTCGGTTCGGGTGGGGCCCGCCCGAGTCGGGGCGTTACAACTAGATTTGGAACTGCAATCCCGGGTTTAGATAGGGATGCGCGCGTAATAAGTACAGTTGCCAGGGCCCATCAGCAGCATGTTTAGTATTTTCACCTATTATATATATATAGTTCTCTTTAAACTCTCATAAGTCAGTTAGGTGAACTTAGCATCAGCTTAGTTTCAGCTTCAGCTTCAGTTTAGCTCTTCCTTGTTGATACATTATGATAGCTTATGTTCAGTTCTTGATTGCTATGCTTGTATGATCACATGCCATGCCATGTTTAGCCTAGTCAGTATAAGTCAAATAGCATGTTTTAAAAATCATATCTGCATCGTATGCATGTTTTTGTGAGGTAGATGGTTTCTTACTAAGCTTTTTAGCTTACAGATGCTACTTTTCTTATACTGCAGATACAGGTAAAAGAAAAGTGGATTAGTGGAGGCTGGAGGGCAGTGCGGATCAAGATGTGTATGGAAGGAACCTGGAATAAAGATCCTAGGGATCTAGTTTTATTTTACTACGCATTAGAACTTGTAGCAAGTCTAGTTATTAAAGTCTTGTTCTCTTTTCCTTATGCTTCGCATTCTAGTATGGTTAATGGTATGAATTAGTGAACATGCATTATATTATGTCTTGAATGTTGCCCAATGCATGATAGAATAGTTATTAGTAGTTGTGTAATTGTTGTGTGAGATTTTGGCACGAACTAGTGCTGAAATCAGAGTTTCAGTGCGAAATCAGAAACTCCGATCGATCCATGGATCGATCTGGGATCTTCAATCGATCCATGGATCGATTGAGGGCTGATTCCGCGAACAGAAGGCTCCTGGATCGATCAGCCGATCGATCCAGTCACATTCTGTCGCGAACAGAAGGCTTCTGGATCGATCGGTCGATCGATCCAAGCTATCCCTCGCGAACAGAAAGGGTTTTAATCGATCATTGGATCGATTGACTTATGTGGATCGATCAGCCGATCGATTCAAATAAAGTCCCGTGCACAGCAGCACGCTGGATCGATCACTGGATCGATCAGTGAGCCTGGATCGATCAGCCGATCGATCCAGATTGTCACCCGAGCACAGTAGCGGTCCGGATCGATCCATGGATCGATCCAACAGAGAGCAATCGACCCAGTTCAGTCTAGATCGATTGGGAAGTTCAGGTTCGACCAAGAAACTTAGCAGATCAGCTTCTAGTTCATAGGGGATGTGGGATACACCTTGTATTCCTTAGAGTACATCCTTCAGCACATATAGAACCAAAAATAGTTATCAGTTAGCAACCAAAAATTTGAACAAGACCAGTTTTCCGCATAGTTAGCACAGCATAACTGTAGCGATCGGCCTTGCAGCTTAGTTAGTAGAAGGCGGGTCGTTACAGAGTGGTATCAGAGCAGTGTTCCATACTTCCTACACATACATCAGTATTGTACCTACAGCTTCCAAGTAAGAATACCTCTACTTTATTTATGCTCTCTGTTTTCCTGTTACTACAGTTCATGTTTATATGCCTACTGCTTGTTAGGATGTGATAGTTTTTAAACATGATATCAGTAGTTGTATAACTGTGATTACATTAGTTATGTTATGTTCTCTATGTCTTTAGAAATGGCACGAGGACGCCCAGCTAGAAGGGAACTAGCTACTGAGCCCAGCAAGAGGCAGACAGTTCAGTGCCTCCTCCAGACCTTACAGCATTAGTGGCTCAGTTACAGCAGCAACAAGAAATAGCCACCTTAAAGGCTAACCAAGAGAATACCCCCACAGTTACCGAAACCAAATCGGGACTCCAGTAGTCTTAGAGGTTCCACCACCAGCCTACAGCACCAATCCAGCAGACCAAGCAGATGAGCCAAGAAAGGAAGCCTATCCGATCTAGTGGCAGGTCAAGCCAGAGAACTTCTCGGGCACTAGTGAACCATGGGATGCACAAGCCCTGGTTCAAAACACCGGAGAGCACGATGGAGCTTCCGGACGCCATAACACGAGAAGGTGAAGTGTGCCTCATTCGGACAGAGACGCACGATGTGGTGGGAAAGAATCGGACGGCGCCCAAAGGAACCGGATGTCATGGGTCGACTTCAGAAGGAGTTCTTCGAGGAGTTCTTTCACGACGGGTTACAAACCACCACTACGACGAGTTCACCGAGTTTCGCTAGGGCAACCATTTGAGGAAGCCGTGAAGAAATTCAACAGTTGGCTCGTCTATGCCAGAGCTAGTCAGCATAGAGAAGGAACGAATCCGGTTGACGCTCAAGATGCCGAGGCAGAGATAGCAGTGAACGTGGCCGGTGGCATACATAGGCCACAAACCACGAGGAGTTAGTGAGCGGTGCCTTGACCACAGAGCATTACCAAGCAAGTCTCCTCGAGTCCAAAGGCCAAGGAAACTCTCACACTCAAAAACAACAAGGCCACTAACTGGAAAGGGAACTCCAATAGCAAGCGCAAATCGTGGAGTGACCCAAAGGAGGACCATCTAGCAAGCGACCCTATCCAAAGTGTGCTACTTGTGGGAAATTCCACCTGGGGTTGTTGCAAGGGCACACGAGGATGCTTTGAATGTGGACAAGAAGGGCACATGGCCAAGCAGTGCCCGAACAAGACCGGTCTTCCTCAGCCACAGCAGATTCAGTATGCAGGCCAGCCAGCTCAGTTATATCAGATGCAGGCCGCTCTAGAAGGTCCACTTATCAGCCAGGGCAGATTAGAAGCCCCTCCAGCTATGGCGAATGCGAGGATCTACTCACTCACCAGAGAGGACGTAGCCAATGCCTCGACAGTTGTCACAGGTCAGATTAGCATGTTTCAGTATAGTGCTACTGTTCTATTTGATACTGGGGCAACTCATTCATATATAGCCAGGATGTTCTCCGACAAATTAGAAATACCCTCAGAGGTACTCGGTGGTCAGTTTTTGACGACACTACCTTCAGGAGAGATCATGGCATCCACGCACTGGCTCATAGCAGTGCCGGTCATTATAGCAGACAGAGAGCTCTTTTGTGATCTTATAGTGCTAGAGATGACCGACTATGACGTGATCTTTGGAATGGACTTTTTGATCAGATACGGTGCTACCATAGAGTGCCGTAAACAGAAAGTCATCTTCCAACCTGAGGCGGCAGTGCAATACATCTGAGAACCAAAGAGAAAGGCCAAGAAGTTCCTCTCAGCTATGAAAGCAGAAGCTACTGGATTCGGGATGTACGAGATTCCTAGCACACGTAGTCAACGCCACCAGACAAGAACCAACAAGCAGAGGTTCGAGTCGTATGTGACTACCCAGAGTCTTCCTCAAGAGTTACCATGCTTAGCACCAAGTGAGATTGACTTTGAGATAGAGCTCATTCCTGTACGAATCCTATCTCCAAAGCGCCTTATCGCATGGCTCCGGCAGAATTGAAGGGAGCAACTCAGGAGCCGCTTGACAAGGGTTTCATACGCCGAGTCATTCACCATGGGAGCGCCTGTATTGTTCGTGAAGAAGAAGGATGGAAGCATGCGATTGTGCATAGACCGATCACTCAACCAAGTCACAATCAAGAATAGGTATCCCTTCCCGGAATCGATGACCTGTTCGATCGTTAAAGGGAGCAGAAGTGTTCTCTAAGATAGACCTCGGATCAGGTTATCATCGGTGAAGGTCAAAGAAGGGACATACCGAAGACAACATTCAGAACTAGACACGGACACTACGAGTTCGTAGTCATGCCTTTCAGCGATGCTCCACTACATTCATGGATCTCATGAGCAGAGTATTCAGGAGTATTTAGATAAGTTTGTTATTATGTTTATCGATAACATTCTTATCTATTCAGAACTCGTGGAGAACATTGAGCACTCAAACCGGTGTTCTTCGAGACCCTTGATACGCCAAGTTAACGAAATGCGAATTTTGGTTAGATCGGTGTCCTTCCCGGTCATATCATCTCAAAGGATGGTATTATGGTAGATCCCGGAAGCAGTAAGTAATTGGAAGAGACCTAAGAACGCCAAAGAAGAGCTTTCCGGGATTAGCAGGATATTACAGAAGTTTGTAGAGGACTTCTCCAGATAGCCTCCCCACCGACAGCTTACTACCAGAAGAGCAAATTTCGGTTGATGACTCGGTCAGCGAGCTAAAAGGAGATTGACCAAGTGCTCCCATTTTGGCTCTACCAGACAACAAGAGTTTTGACATCTACAGTGATGCCTCTAAGTTGGGACTAGGAGCAGTGCTGATGCAAAAAGGTGATCGCCTATGCCTCCAGACAACTCAAGGATTATGAGAAGAATTATCCTACTCATGACCTTGAGCTTGCAGCAGTAGTGTTCGCCCTCAAAATTTGGAGACATTACTTATATGGAGCTCAGTGCAGAGTGTATACAGATCATCAGAGTCTGAAGTACTTCTTCACTCAGAAGGATCTGAATATGCGACAGCGCAGATGGTTAGAGCTGGTCAAAGACTACGATATAGACATCCTCTACCATCCAGGGAAAGCCAATAAGGTAGCAGACGCCCTTAGCAGAAAATCCAGTGCTACCTTATTATCTCTTACAGTCATGTCACCACCCCTACAGAAGGAGATCGTAGATTTCGGTCTTGAACTCATCGTTGGACAGCTCTCTACTATGACCTTAGAGTCTACCTTGCTTGGTGATATTCAGTCAGCGCAGGAGCAGGACCCTGAAATTCAGAAAATCAAGCAAGGGTTAGCAGAGACAGAAAGTAGAGAATTCAGAGTGTCCGATAGCGGGGTGTTGTATTTTGGTGACAGACTCTGTGTTCCAGATCAGGAGGAGCTACGGAGACAGATTTTAGATGAGGCTCACAAGACTCCCTATGCGATGCATCCAGGTTCCACCAAAATGTATCAAGACCTGAAGAAACGCTTTTGGTGGCCCGGGATGAAGCGAGACATCGCCAGATATGTTAGCATCTGCCTCACCTGTCAGAGGGTCAAGGCAGAACATCAGCGACCAGGAGGAGTTCTGCAGCCTATACAGATTCCAGAATGGAAGTGGGAGGATATCTCTATGGACTTCATAGTGGGACTACCCAGAACCACGAATGGTTTGGATGCCATCTGGGTAATAGTCGACAGGTTGACTAAATCAGCCCACTTTTTAGCTATCAAGATATCCTACTCCATGGAGAAGCTAGCTCAGTTGTATCTCCAAGAGATCGTCAGACTGCATGGAGTCCCACGTACCATTATTTCAGACAGAGACAGCAGGTTTACATCACACTTCTGGGAGTGTGTACAGTCAGCATTGGGCACGAAGTTAAAGTTCAGCACAGCATTCCATCCTCAGACAGATGGTCAGACGGAACGAGTAAATCAGGTACTTGAAGATATGCTCCGAGCGTGTGCCCTGGACTTCAAGGGAAGTTGGTGCAAATATCTGAGCTTAGCAGAATTTACATACAACAACAGCTACCAGGCCACTATCGGCATGGCACCTTATGAGGCTCTCTATGGGCGGAGGTGTAGATCTCCAATCTGCTGGTATGAGAGTGGTGAACAGAAAGAGCTAGAACTTCAGACATATCTAGTAGCAGATACCACAGCAGCTATACAGCAGATCCGCCAGAGGATAGAGACAGCTCAGAGCCGCCAGAAAAGCTATGCTGATACACGACGTAGACCCTTAGAATTTTCAGTCGGGGATACAGTGTTCCTCAGAGTAGCTCCCATGAAGGGAGTGATGCGTTTTGGGAAGAAGGGCAAGCTTAGTCCCAGATATGTGGGACCATACCTTATCAGTAGAAGAGTGGGCAAGGTAGCATATGAGCTAGAGCTACCCCAGGAAATGTCAGCTGTCCACAATGTATTTCATGTCTCTATGCTGAAGAAGCATACCCCAGATGCCACCCAGGTGATTGAGCCCCAGTCGGTACAGATCCGCGAAGACCTCAGCTACGATAGTCGGCCTATTCAGATAATAGACCGAGCAGTTAAGAAATTGCGGAACAAGGAAGTACCATTAGTCAAAGTCATTTGGCACAGTCACACAACAGAGGAGGCAACTTGGGAGACAGAAGCCAGCATGAGACAGAAGTACCCAGAATTGTTTTAAGTTCGAGGACGAACTTTTTATAAGGTATGGGGGATTGTAACACCCGAAAATTCTCAAACTTGCATTAGAATTATTCTATGTTTTTTCTGGAATTTTTAGATATTTTTCCGGAATTTTTCGAGTAGCGGAAGTAGCAAAAATAATTAGAAGAATAAAAAGGCTTAAGCGGGAATCGAACCCGGGACCTCTCGGGTCCGTTAAACCTTTAGTTAGCCTTAGTAACCGGTGAACCCAGCAGGGCCGTGCTGAGAGAAAGGAGAATCAAATATATTTATAATTGAGTTGGGCCAAAGTACCCACTTAATATAAATAGGAAAACATAAGTTGGTTTGGTTTATTGGTGAGTTTGGTTCGGCAACTTTCTTCTCCTCACCCTAATTCACGCCGATCCCCTCTTCTCCTCCCTCTCTCGGCGCCAACCACAAGGAGACATAGGGTTCTCTCCCTAGGGCCCCAAGGTCACTTTCCGGCGACGATTTCAGCACAAGGACGTTTCCCTCCGCGAGTAGAGCACGTGGACGCGAGCGTATCGTCGAGAAGTCGTCTCCACCGGAATTTCTAGCGATTAGATTTGTAAGAAATCTAGCACACAAGGTAAGAAACCCCTCACCTGCAGTATAATAGCTTCCGTTTGGGTTTTTATGCTTTAGTTAGGATGTATGCAGATTTTTATCGATATCTAGGGTGTATTTAACTCTCTTCGCAGATTAGGGATTTAGTAGAGCACCTCTAGATGGGCCGGGCATGTTTTCCCTCTTCAGATAGGGGGTTAGACGTTGTCGGGTGCCTAGAGGTGGTCTCCCTAATAGGGAGGAGAGTTAGAGCATCCTAGGTGCTCGATTAAAGGTCTAACTCAGTAATAGATAGTTAAATTAACCTATTAAATGCACTAGAAGCATTTAAAACAGCAAATTAGATTTATTTCGACTTATGTAGGACTACAGTCCAATGGGTGGGCTCCCCTAGTAGCCTCTAGGTTCAGACAACCTAGTTCTAGGTTCAGATAACCTAGATTCAGCAAAATAAGTATATAGCATTCAGTATTTTATTTTCAGCAGTGGCACTGTACTGGATTAGACATCCACTGGGCTGGACTCCCATAGTCGTCCCTAGGTTTAGCTAACCTAGTAAACCCTACTAGATTTGGAACTGCAATCCCGGGTTTAGATAGGGATGCGCGCGTAACAAGTACAGTTGCCAGGGCCCATCAGCAGCATGTTTAGTATTTTCACCTATTATATATATATAGTTCTCTTTAAACTCTCATAAGTCAGTTAGGTGAACTTAGCATCAGCTTAGTTTCAGCTTCAGCTTCAGTTTAGCTCTTCCTTGTTGATACATTATGATAGCTTATGTTCAGTTCTTGATTGCTATGCTTGTATGATCACATGCCATGCCATGTTTAGCCTAGTCAGTATATTTCAAATAGCATGTTTTAAAAATCATATCTGCATCGTATGCATGTTTTTGTGAGGTAGATGGTTTCTTACTAAGTTTTTTAGCTTACAGATGCTACTTTTCTTATACTGCAGATACAGGTAAAAGAAAAGTGGATTAGTGGAGGCTAGAGGGCAGTGCGGATCAAGATGTGTGTGGAAGGAACCTGGAATAAAGATCCTAGGGATCTAGTTTTATTTTACTACACATTAGAACTTGTAGCAAGTCTAGTTATTAAAGTCTTGTTCTCTTTTCCTTATGCTTCGCATTCTAGTATGGTTAATGGTATGAATTAGTGAACATGCATTATATTATGTCTTGAATGTTGCCCAATGCATGATAGAATAGTTATTAGTAGTTGTGTAATTGTTGTGTGAGATTTTGGCACGAACTAATGCTGAAATCAGAGTTTCAGTGCGAAATCAGAAACTCCGATCGATCCATGGATCGATCTGGGATCTTCAATCGATCCATGGATCGATTGAGGGCTGATTCCGCGAACAGAAGGCTCCTGGATCGATCAGCCGATCGATCCAGTCACATTCTGTCGCGAACAGAAGGCTTCTGGATCGATCGGTCGATCGATCCAAGCTATCCCTCGCGAACAGAAAGGGTTTTAATCGATCATTGGATCGATTGACTTATGTGGATCGATCAGCCGATCGATTCAAATAAAGTCCCGTGCACAGCAGCACGCTGGATCGATCACTGGATCGATCAGTGAGCCTGGATCGATCAGCCGATCGATCCAGATTGTCACCCGAGCACAGTAGCGGTCCGGATCGATCCATGGATCGATCCAACAGAGAGCAATCGACCCAGTTCAGTCTGGATCGATTGGGAAGTTCAGGTTCGACCAAGAAACTTAGCAGATCAGCTTCTAGTTCATAGGGGATGTGGGATACACTTTGTATTCCTTAGAGTACATCCTTCAGCACATATAGAACCAAAAATAGTTATCAGTTAGCAACCAAAAATTTAAATTAGACCAGTTTTTCGCACAGTTAGCACAGCATAACTGTAGCGATCGGCCTTGCAGCTTAGTTAGTAGAAGGCGGGTCGTTACACTTGACCTGCTGGGACTTCTTCACCAAGTGTCCGGTCAATCATTTGACCCACTTGGACTTTTCTCCTCGTGCAAAGTAATCGGTCAACCTTGACCCACTTAGACTTACCGTCTCGTGCCAAGTGTTCGGTCCTCCATAAGCCACTTGAACTTCCTTCCACCAGATGTCGGGTCATCTTTAACCCATCTGGATTTTCTTGTGCCAAGTATCCGGTCACACCTTTGACCTACTCGGACTTCCCAACACCAGGTGTCCAGTCAACCTTGACCTACCTGGATTTCCACATGTCTGACTTCACTCACTAGGTTTTTTCATCTGTCTGACTTCACTCACCAGAACTTTCCATCTGTCTGGCTTCACTCACCAGGACTTTTACCTAGCTTCACTCACTAGGATTTTCACCTGTCTTCACTCACCAGGATTTTTCCACTGTCGGCTTCACTCACCGGGACTTTCACCTGCCCGGCTTCACTCACCAGGACTCTCACCTAGCTTCACTCACTAGGATTTTCATCTAGTTTCACTCACTAGGATTTTCCCACTGTCCGGCTTCAGTCATTAGGACTTTCACCACCAAGTGTCCGATCAACACTGAACCACTTGGATTTTCCTTTCTGTCAACCTTTCTGTTAGACTTGCCTTTGCCTAACCTCCAGTTAGAACTTTCTCAGTCAAGTAACTAGTCAGCCTTGATCTATTTGACTCTTCTTCACATCAAACTTGGTCAACCCTTGACCATAAGGAAATTGCACTAACAATCTCCATAATCGGATGATTGCACCTGCAATCTCCATATATTGTTAAACATCGAAACTCACACATCAAGACTCAAGCTTGAGCCAACTCAAGCTTAGTCAACTTGGTCAACCCTGACCGAGGGATATTGTACCAACAGTAATAACCAAGTGTTTCATTTGCTTGATACATATATACTCAAATGATGGATACGAGATGCAAAAGTTGGAGGAATATACGCTTTAGGGGAGCAAAATATCATTGATAATCTAGATTCAGAAAGGTATTTGATGTTGAGATCCTCAAGGTTATCCTATAAAGCTTCAGTTTTAGTTGATGATGCATCTTTGAGTAATGAGAGGACAACCTTCTTGGACAAACAATTCGATTGTATCTATAACAAAATTCAAGAGATATCCATTAGTAGAACATGCAGTGATAGAAGTCAAAGAAAGAAATCCATTGATGAGAGTCTTGGTATTATTGATCCTTCTACGGTAAGAACTAAGGAATGTGGGAAAAGATTTAAATCATTAAAGGATAAATCAAACTCAAATTCTAGGCTTTGTCATGGATGCGAACATTGAGGAATGCCGCATGATAAGCGTAACTGCCCCAATTTATAGTAAGGATATGTGTCAATTAATTTTGTATTTATATTATACTTTTTCTTGCAAACACAAATTTATTTTATTATATTTTGTATATGATAGATCAATTGAAGATAGTAATCATATTAGTCTTAACGACACATATGAACCTGATTTGGGATCTATAGATGGTACTATTGAAAATTTAATTTGTTAAATTATAGTGGTTTAGAGTTTATTGAGTAAATGAAATTAATAATTTATCTTTATTGTTGCAGGTTCTAACAACATGTGCTAGGATGTTGTAATTATCTATGATTGGTATTCATCTATTTCCTTTGTTTGTATGTTTGATTGGTTTAGTATATTTCTTATATTGAGGTGTTAGCATACAGTATGCTTCTTATTATTTGATGGAAATTTTGAAATTACACTTGTTTGTTCTTTTTTTATAGAAATGGAAAGGATCTAAGGAACCTAACCGTTGGAGGTTGACCAAAAACAATTATCGGGAACACATACTATTAAGCATGCATTAAATAAAGAAAATATTGATAAATTAATCATGTATTGCCACAGTATTATTTTTGTAAAAATATTTGAAAAACCTATAAATATGAAAATATTTTGAATAATCTTCTCACACTTTATTTGAAAAATATTCTTAAAATATTTTCAAAACTTTTTTTCATTTTGAAAACTATTTTACAAATTTATTTTATATATATATATATAAACGCTCTATGCTTTTCAAAAATCATTACGACTTAACATATTTTGAAAAATTATTTTGTTACTTAGTAAACATTTTAAAACTTAAGTTGACAGGGTCTTCTTAAAAGGTTTTGGTGCATAATCACTTTCAATTTTTTTAAAAAAATATTTTGAAAACTCACCTTCAGACTTTGTGTTCTTTTAATTTGAGTCAACCCCCTTGACACATAAGAAGTTTTACTTATGGTTAACAAGAAGTCCAAAGAATGTGTCAAGTTAAGGGAGAACCCTGATTGAAAGACTAAAAGTACTCTTTAAAAATTACTTTTGCAAATCTTTGAAACTAAGTTTGAAAAATTATTTTCATAATCTTTTACAAAATATCTCTTTACTTTACAATTTTTTTTTTGTGAAAACACATTAAAAAATATTTTTTTTAAAAAAAAATATATACTTAAACTTTCAAAAGTCATTAAATATGTTAAAATATACGTTGAAAGATGTTTTTACAAACACTTTTGAAAGTTTTTTTTCGCACATTGTTGGTGCAAAACCTAATAGAAACTAACCTTAAGTTTATATTCTTTTGATGTGTGCCAAAGGGGGAGAGTGATATCTTAAGTTAGAAAAATCTTAAGTTAGAAAAGTTAAAACATTCCTAACCTCTCTCAAACTTTTTCGAATTTCTCACATCTTGAGAATTAACCCTTAAAGGACCCAAGCCTAACTTAAGAAAATTGTCAACATCAAAAAGGGGGAGATTGTTGGTTGAATCGACCTCTAGGGTTTCGATGTTTAACAATATGACCAAGGGTTGACCTAAACATGACTTGATGTTTGGAGAGAGACAAGTCTAGTAAGGACTAGATGACTAGCAAAAGTAAGTCCTAACCAAAGGTTAGGCAAAGTGGAAGTCTCGGTGAGTGAAGTCGGACCCTAGTGAGTGAAGGTAGGTGGTGGAAGTCTTGGTGAGTGAAGTCAGGTCCTAGTGAGTGAAGCTAGGTGGTGGAAGTCCCGGTGAGTGAAGTCAGACCCTAGTGAGTGAAGCTAGGTGGTGGAAGTCCCAGTGAGTGAAGTCGGACCCTAGTGAGTGAAGCTAGGTGGAGGAAGTCCTGGCGAGTGAAGCCAGGAAATGAAAGTTCTAGTGAGTGAAGCTAGGCAACCTTAGGAGGTAACCTTAGGTTATACTTGAATTCTGTTAACACTGTTTTTATTTATTGTGCTAACTCAGTGTTGCAGGGAAGTTCAGCTAGATCGACGGGCTGACCAGGTAGCTGACATAAAGTCCAGACGGGTCGACGGGCTGACCGGACGTTTGGCGGGTAAGTGAAGGTAAGTCACTGGAGGAGAGTGACTGTGAGGACGCGTTCCCAGGAAGGGAACTTAGGCGCCGATCCAACTTAGAACCATCTCGGAACTCTAACTTGAGATCTCGACTAGATTCTGGTCTCGATGAGATAAAATATAATTAATATTTTATTTGATCATAAACTGTGCTAACACTCTGTTTTACAAGATATATAATTGCCTTGGACTAACGTTTTCTTGCAGGAAGGAAGCTTCCAGAAAATAAGGGTTCGTGCGCCCGGAGGCAAACTTTATCCTCGAACGAGCTTCGCCACGTGGAGCACCTTGGTTGGCTCGGCTATGTTACATTCAGGGCACCCGAAGGGATCCAGGCGCCCCAAACATCCTATATAAGGATAGTGAAGGCTGGAGCAAAAAAAAAAAAGATAAGATCTCTCATCGATTGCTTTGTTATGCTCCTGCGACGTTGCGAAGGCTCTTCGACAAGCGTTTTGTTTTCTTTCTTCTAAGTTATTGTCGGTATTATTTTTACTAGCATTTTTGTACCTTACTTTTATAATCAACGTTTCAAATTGCTAGTGAATTGCCTAATGAAAACACTTAACGAGTGCGGATCTTGGAGTAGGAGTTGCTGAAGGCTCCGAACCAAGTAAAAAATACATGTGTTAGCATTGTTGTTGATTTTTATTCCGCTGCGTACTCTCGTTAATTTTTTAAATAGATATTCACCCCCCTCCCCCTCTATCAAATTTACGATCCAACAATAGCTACTACCCTTAAGCACTAAATAGAGAAGATCCCTGTGAAATCCTGTTACAGTTAACCCCTGTCACTAGGGCACCTCGTGTTGGAGTGTATACTGAAAGCCTAAGCTTTTGTAAACATTTATGTTAAATAAAGAATCACATTTGGTCAATTTATCTACATTTGTTTGTAGTTGTTCAATTAATTTATATTGTAGATAACATAGTATGTGGTGTCACATATAGAAGATGATGTTATCAGTACCTTATAAATTATAAACAGTAGCTCACGACCA
The DNA here is from genome assembly GCF_018446385.1 of Zingiber officinale. Lineage (NCBI taxonomy): Eukaryota > Viridiplantae > Streptophyta > Magnoliopsida > Zingiberales > Zingiberaceae > Zingiber > Zingiber officinale. The sequence goes on along the minus strand of NC_055994.1, from coordinate 95,906,468 downwards.
AAATGGAAAGGAACAAACCATTGGAAGGTCATAGTGTAATTAGGAATTAGTTTATCTTAACTATATAATTACACTAGTACACTTAGAGTGTATTGAGTAGGACCATTTGAGGTCGTTTCTTTTATACTGACTTTATAAAGAAACAAAGACCTCGGTTATTATGGAAGTGTGTGCTCTTAATCCTAATATAATAACAAGCATATATATTTGATATTTATTTCTTTAATTTATCAATGGGTGAGATTTAGTTCGATAAATCAATAAGCCCGATAAGTTGGGAAATGGTATCACTTATAGTATGTGTTGTTGATTATAGAAGGAAACTGTGTCCTAGAGATACTAGGTTGATAATGTCCTCAAGAGGAGCTCATAAAGATTATCATGTTAAACCCTGCAGGTGGACTTAGTCCAACATGATGATAAGGTTGAGTGGTACTACTCTTGGACTAAGATATTAATTAAATAAGTTGTCAGTAACTCACTTGATTAGTGGACATTCGATATCTTAAACACAGGGAGAATAACACACTCATAATAAGAAGGAGCCCAAAAATGTAATTTGGGATTGGTGCGGTAGTTCAATAATAGTTCTCTAGTGGAATGAATTATTATTGATAAAATTAAGTTGTGTGTTCGGGGCGAACGCGGGATGCTTAATTTTATCGGGAGACCAACACCAATTCCTCCTCTCGGTCCCTATCGTAGCCTCTTATTTATAGAGTATTATACCCACCTATACCCACCTTCTATACCCACCAATAGGGGGCCGACCAAGCTAGCTTGGGAACCAAGCTAGGGCCGGCCTAGGTATAAATTGGGGTGGCCGACCCTAGCTTGAACCCAAGCTAGTGGGGGCCGGCCAAATAAAATTAAAAAAGAATTTTAATTTTAATTTTTATTATGTGGAAGAAATAATTTATTAAAGAGAATTAAAATTAAAATATCTCTCTTGTAAAAGATTTATAAAAGATTAAAGAAAGAGATTAGATCTCTTTCCTTATTTGTAGATTGGTGAGATATTTTATGTTCTCTTTAAAAATTATCCACATGTTGATAAAATTAAAATTATAGAAATTTCTTTTTATCAACCATGAAGAGATTTTTGAAGAGAAATTTTATTTTTAAAATTTTCGGAAACAAATTAGGAAGTTTTAATTTGTTGATTAAAACTTGTCTAATTTATCTCTTTTGATGTGGCCGGCCATTAGAGATTAATTGGGGAAATTTTATTTTATTTTTTCTCAATTAAATCATGTCAAGGGAATTAAGGAAATTTTATTGTAAATAAATTTCCTAATTTGCCTAGGGCAAGGAATATAAAAGAAGGGGTGAGGGTGCCTTCATGAGACATAACCTCTATTATTTCTCTCCCTCTTTTATTCCTTGGAGTGGCCGGCCATCCTCTTCCTCTCTCCCTCTTTGTGGTGGCCGAAATTCTCAAAGGCTTGGAGCTCTTGTGGCGGCCGGATACTACTTGGAGAAGAAGAAGAAGGAGGAGAGAAAGCTAGCATCTCTTGGAGCTTGGTTGGTGTTTTGTTCTTCATCCTTGGTAAAGCTTTTTGTGGCCGAACCTAGCTAGGAGGAGAAGAAGGTGGTTGGTGGTTTCTCATCTTGGAAGATCGTTGCCCACACAACGTCCGAGATTAGAAGAGGAATACGGTAGGAGATCAAGAGGTCTTTCTAGAAGGTATAACTAGTAATTTTTCCTTTCCGCATCATGCTAGTTATTTATGGAAATAATACCAAATACAAGAGGCTTACGTTCTAGTATTTCGAATATGTTTTTCGAAGTTGTGTTCTTTTGTTTTGTTTTTTTTCCCTTGTGATTTAATTGTTCTTTTCGGTTAACCTAAAGTTATTTTAGGAAATTAAATATTAGCTTTCTATAAAAAGTTTTGTCTAGTCGGTGGTGGTTGCTCCCATATCCAAGAAGGCCGTGTGTCTCGCCACGTCAGTACTGGGAACCAATTATGGAAATTAATATTTAATGGAATTAATAACTTAAGGTGATTTGGGTCGAACGTGTTAAGTTCCGCAGGAGACCCAAGTCAAAACCTAAAAGAACAAATAGATTAAGTTTTGAATCAAACGTGTTAAGTTCCGCAGGCGATCCAAAATTTAATTTAAAAGAACACATGGTAGCTAGGAAAAGGTTCAGACCTTTGTACAAAATTTTTGTACAGTGGAACCTCTAGGTTTTCCGAGTAGCGACCAACACCTCGATAGATCACAAGAATGCAAATATGATCGGTATCATTAAGGATAGAAATAGGGGTTTGGTTTGGTTTCTTACTTCCTTGTGGAGGAATTACCTCTCCTTTCGAGGGAATATCCTAGATGTCCGTGAACGGGTTACCCCTGTCACTAGGGCCCCTCGGGTATACGATTTAATATCCTCTCTTTACGAAATTAGCAATCCCAACACAATCAATTAATACGACATGACAAACAAGTCTTATGCATATCAAATTGAAACAAGACAAGCGAAATCATTCAATGGGTGAAAGCATAAGCATGAATCTTACATCATAACATATCCACAACTACTCCCTGGTCCTAGAACAAACAATCTACTCCATAGACGCGGGGAAAAATCCAAAGACATAGTATAATTAAACATTCAATCCCCAGATAAGAAGAGAGAGGGAATAGAGATGCTTATTCAATGTCATCGAGTGATCTTTGAATCCAATTCTTTGCTTATAGAGTTGATGGGGTGATAGAGGCGATCTCGGATCATCGAACAGAGGTCCGGGATGACGTGGAGCGACGCCAAGGTGTATTTCTCTTTTTTGGCTATTCCCTCCCCAAGGGGAAGGGTTAAGAGCCCTTTTATAGGCTAGGGCACAAGCGCCGCACAGCCTGTGCCACGACCATGAGAGATCTGTACGGCTAGCTCCTCTCCTTCTTCGGGTCGAGTGGCACGACCGTGCAAGATCCACATGGCCATGTCTTCCTTCGACTCTGGTTGTGAGGCACGGTCGTGCAAGGTTGCACGGTTGTGTGCTGCTCTCTCTCAGGAATGGCCACACGGTTGTGCAGGGTTGCACGACCGGTGCCAAGTGGTTTTCTACTTTTGCTCCGATACGTTGACAATCATTATTTTCGCTCCAAAAGTTATTCCTATCAACACAAAACCAAACAAAAAGCATATCTCCGACAAAAGTGTAATTAATACTGAATAAACAATAGGAGAGATGATCGTGCGAAAAATATATACAAATAAAACAAGTGAATGTGCATTAAAACATACATAAACGATCATAATATCTACGCACATCACACCTCCAGACTTGAACTTTTGCTTGTCCTCAAGCAAAACACTGCAATCTATGTTTATGAGTTCCTATAGTGTATCATAATTCCTAGTGCATTCGCTTAACTCTATCAACTAATTTCATTGATAAGCATGTTTGTGGAGTAACCTAAGTATGACCTAAGCATAAGTTCTTTGTTCTCGGTGTAATAAGTGACTCAAGCTCTTCAAGTTTCAATTTTCTGTCCTAGTCAAGTCGTCATACAATTGAGTTCTTAATGTTCTCGGTGATAGAAACTTACTTGCCACACACTTGGTTCGTTTCCCTTAAACTACACAAGGTCTCAAAGGATACTACTCAGAATCAAGAGAAACATAACATTTATTTCTCCAGTAACCTAACTCGGTCTTAAAGGGGTAAATTATTAGTTTCCACTCATGACAACTATTTTTTATCCCTTATTTAACTTTTTTTTGGGTGCTATAAAAGTGTATCATTAATCACAAATACAATATGCAAATGTTGGGATTTAGATTTTTCCGAATGAGCTTCCATGATCCGAGGTCATCCAGTATCCAAAATGTAATGAAGGAATCCCCATGGGAACACAAGTACTAAATAAATTGGATGAATCATAACTATTTCAAAATATTTCTACTATTCAATCTTAAGTGAAGTGAAAGTAAGATCCTTAAGGTTATGCCAAAACTTATACTAAACTCCGTACAATACTTAGCTTATTTCATACTACTAAAAATAGAGAAAGGAGGTACACCAAATATACTAACACTATCTCTATGACACATGAACTAAGAAAATACACGTGCTAGTCATTTTGCTATTAGACAAGTCAGCAGAAGAAGTAGAAGATTCGATGCTCTCAAATATGCCTCAAAACTATTTTTTATTATTTTTTTTTCAAAATAAATACGATGAAAAACTACAAGTGGGAAAAGAAAGTGCAATATGAAATTGAAAAATAAAATGAAATGCAAGTAGATAAAGCAAAATAAATAAATATGTAGAAAGACAAGGAAAAAAGACTCGACTCGACTCAGGTTGTGCAAACACAACACCCCCAGACTTAGACTTTTCAACGCCCCAATGAAATCAAAACGGTGGTGGGGGAGGGGGATAAGGGGGTCCCTATTGTGTGCCGGAGGGAAATCTAGGCATACCAGGGAGATGGCCAATGTGTTGGTGATATTGGTAAAACACATCTACTTGTTGTCTAGTAATATCCATATCATCCATGAAAGTCCTCATTCTTTCCTAGTCAACCTCATAATCCTGAACAAATCCGGTCACCTGGCTATGAAAGCCTCTAGTAAACTGAAAATGGTCTTGTACCTCCTTATACTAGTCGTTAGACAACTTGAAGCGACCCTCCAACAATTATTGTTGGGTAGCGTGCTTCTCATGAAGCGAGTCTAAGTTGCATGAACACATAATACTAAACTTATTTACAAACGTTTGATTCATTTATAACTCTAGTCTAAGTTGAATCTAAACAAAGTCGATTTGGGATGAATCAAATGGGACACTAATTGATCTTCACTTCTACCCAATTCTGTAAATTTATCACATAGTTACCGGCTAGACTATGCCCTAGGGTGATCTCCACTTCTACCCAAGATAAGAAGTGACTTAATTGGCTTGTGTTATCTTTGTGTTCAAGCTTAAGATATTGGTATTGTTGACGCCGACTAGAGGGGGTAAATAACTTGCAAGTTAGATTACAAAGTTATTTTGCTTTCCAAATGTAGCAAAGATAAACACAAGTTAGTTAAACAAGAAATAATAAACATAAATTAAAAGACTAAGCATAATTTACTTGGTTTGCAATCGAGAAGGTTGTTAATCTAAGACAGTAAAATCTCCAATAGAAAGATCTCCTTTTGATGAAGGTGGAGTAGCCTCTTACAACATTAAAAGCATAGAAATGTAAAAACAGAATTAGAATTAAAAGCATAGAGTTCGTTAACAAGTGTTGTTCTAAACTACGAGAACTAGAACTCTATTTATAGCCTACTGGTCGAGTTTAGCCTTTGGCGGACGTGGCGGCTTAGGACAGCTGGACTAGGTCTGGGCACCTCCACCATGGTATCTTATTTGCTTCGCAACGACTTTGCACCTGGACACAGTCTGGGTGCCTGGAGTTTTGCTAACGTAGACTCCAAACATCATCCTCGTAGCAACATCTTGATGGGGTGCCTATGCTGGCCCAAGGTGATTCGAGAGCCTGGATAAGTTAACTCTATGTTGACTTGTCTGGTTGTTCCGGTCGCTTGGGTGATTCTCCGGCCATCTAGAGTTGAACTCACCTGAATCTAACTCCAACCTTCTCCTTGAGTAGTCTTTCGCTCCGGCTTCTCGTCCCTCGGAAGCGTTGCGACGTCCTTCTCGTTTGCCAGTGTACTCTTCCGTAACTCATCATCTCTCAAATGCATCGAGTCCGCCGACTCATTTCCCGTGTCATCCTTCTCACCTGCTGGGTCTTCTGCTCGACCTACTGTGTTCAAAAGTCTCTGTACACTTAGACACAAGACATCAAATACGCAGAACCTAACTTAATTTGGTTAATCATATCAAAACCAACTGGGATACTTATAATCTTCTCTTTTTTTGATGTGCATCAACCCCAGTTAAGTTAGGGTTTAAAAATAAATAAGAAAATAAGGAAATACTGATCTTGCAATTTACAACCACAAGTTTGCAATTTTTCTAAGTAATAAATTAAACCTCCTCCTAAACTTAATCATTAACTTTTCTCCCCCTTTGATCACATTAAAAAATCAAGTTAGGGGAAAAAATTGAAAAAATGGTTAGAAAAATGTTGAAAATTTTCTAGAGGTGTTGAATAGAATCCGCAGCAAGCTAACTTTTATGAAATTAAATTAAGAAAATGGTCTAATTTTACCAATTATTTTCCTATTTTGACAAAAAAAAATTATTTTTTTTAGATTTGAAAAATCCTAAATTTTTTTTGTCAAAGTCAAGTAGAAGTAGTTAGATCAGGATAAATTATTTTACAAAAAACAGATATTTATTTTAATTGTTATAAATCTTTTTGAATAGATAGAATTATTTTGAAAAGAATTTATAAAAATAGTTTTCAAATCCTAACAATCTTGTTGATTTTTCTCATCATCCAAAATACAATGACAACTTCCAGAATCATGTTTTTTAAAATTAATTTCTAAAAAAATTTAAGTTTTAAATTACATTTTTCGATCAAAAATTCATAAAAAATTAGATAATTGTAGAACAATTCTAAATTTTTTTTACTTTAATAAAAACATAACTCATGATCATTGAAAAATTATGTTTTTGAAAAATAAATTTTTAAAATATTTTTAATCATCAAAAACTTATTTTTTGAATGAAGAATTTTAAAAATAAATATAACAAAAAAAATTTGAAAATATTTTTGTGAGTAGATCATGTCTTTATTTTACACACACAAAAAAAATCAATATAAATCGTTAACCGGAGGCATGCAAAATAATTAATTTGATAAACAAAGTTAAAAAACTAAAGCATGCATAAAAATTAATTTAATTTAGATTAATCATGATTTAGAAACCCAAAATAAGTTTCTTACCTACTAGTTTGTCAAAAATTTTCATATGAATATATTTTCTTTCCACTTTTGTAATTTGGCCCCTATGGCTTCATAAATACCAGTTAAGCCTTTTATAGTTTTTAAAATTTGGAAGATGAGAATTTGAGCATGCAGAATTTTTAAAACATTCTATTTGTTTTTTAAATTTTGCATATTCATTTTTAATTTTATCAAAATTTTCTAGTGGACATGTTTTTCCTAAGATAGTTTTCAAATTTACATTTTCTCTTTTCAATTCGATATTTTTAGTTTTAAGTTTACATAAAAATTTAGACATTAATTTTATACCTTCATAAAGTTAGTTAGGAGGAAGAAGACATACCTTACTTAATATGTCAGTCTCGAAGTTTGACTCTCCCCCTTCATCGTTGTTTTCCTCTGACGTAGATCCCCTTTATCGATGTTTTCTTCCATGGTTGCTTCGTCATCTGATTTTTAGTGACTAGTCATCAGTGCTAGTCATGCATATTATTCTTTTTTGGACTCAGATGATAATGCTTCGTCCCACGTAGCCTTGAGGTTTTTGTGTTTGGACTTGTTTGCCCCTTTATTTTTCAGTCTTGGGCAGTTGTCCTTTAAATGCCCCTCTTCATCACAGTTGTAGCATCTAATCTTTCTTTTACCTCTTGGATTTTTCTTACTTTGAAACTCATTAAACTTGTTAGAAACTTGCTAGATCTAAAATTTTTTTTGAATTTCCTTACTATATACACTTCTTGATCCGCGTCGAGTGATGAGTCTAATTCTTGCTCGATCTTCTTAGCTTTGAAAGCTAGGTACAGAGTTGACTCCTTTTTATTTCTTAGACAGGCACATCGAGTTTAATGTAATTCTAAAGTTGAAAATAGACTTTCTAATATACTTACCTTAAGATCCTTAGAGATATAGAAAGAATCTACTATGGATGTCCAGTCTGGGGTTCATGGGAATGCATTGAGAGCGTATCAGAGAGAATTCCGATTTATTACCACTGATTCGTGTTGGTTGCTACTCGGAAAACCTAATGGTTCCACTGTACAAAAATTTTGTACAAAGGTCTGAACCTTTTCCTAGCTACCATGTGTTCTTTTAAATTAAACTTGGATCGCCTGCGGAACTTAACACGTTTGATCCAAAGTTTAATCTATTTGTTCTTTTAGGTTTTGACTTGGATCTCCTGCGGAACTTAACACGTTCGATCCAAATCACCTAAGTTATTAATTCCATTAAATATTAATTTCCATAATTGGTTCCCAGTACTGACGTGGCGAGGCACATAACCTTCTTGGATATGGGAGCAACCACCACCGACTAGACAAAACCTTTTAAGGAAAGCTAATATTTAATTTCCTAAAATAACTTTAGGTTAACCGAAAGGAACAATCAAATCACAAGGAAAAAAAAAACAAAGAACACAACATCGAAAACAAATTCGAAATACTAGAATCGCATGCCTCTTGTATTTGGTATTATTTCCAAAAATAACTAGTATGATGCGGAAAGGAAAAATACTAATTATACCTTTTAGAAAGACCTCTTGATCTTCTACCGTATTCCTCTTCTAATCTCGGACGTTGTGTGGGCAACGATCTTCCGAGATGAGAACCACCAAGCACCTTCTTCTTCCTTACAAGTTTTGGCCATCAAAACTTCTCCTAGGATGAAGAGGTTCGGCCACCACCACCATGCTCCAAGGGATGCTAGAAAAGAGGCTTCTTTTCTCTCCTTCTTCTCCTTCTTAGTTCCGGCCACCAAAGCTATCTCCACCATGAGAAGGTTTCGGCCACACAAAGGAGAGGAGAGGAAAGAAAGGGCCGGCCACACCCAAGGAAGAAAAGAGGGAGAAAAAATAATAGAGTTGTTCATCATGAAGCCTCCTCTACCCCCTCTTTTATAATCCTTGGTCTTTGGCAAATAAGGAAAATTTAATAAAAACTTCCTTAATTCTTTTGCCATTGAAAAGGAAAATTTATTTAATTAAAAATAATTTTCTTTTCATCATGATAATGGTCGGCCACCTTTAATCCCTTAATCAAGGAAATTTTAATTCACACAAGAATTAAAACTTCCTAATTTACTTCCGGAAATTTAAAAAAATTTCTCAAATAATTTTTTCCTTCCATGGTGGTTAATAAAAAAGAAATTTTATAAATTAAAATCTTTCTTTTAAACATGTGGATAAAAAGGAAGTTATCTCTAAAAATTAAAATCTCTTTCAATCTACAAATAAGGAAAGATATCAAATCTTTTCTTAATCTTTTGTAGAAACTTATAAAAGAGAATATTTAATTTTTAATCTCTCTTTTAAATAATGAACAAGTTTAAAAAGGAAAGTTTTCTTAAAATTTAAAATCCACCTTTTAATCAACAAATAAGGAAAGATTTTAAATTTTTAAACTCTCTTTTAAACATGTGGATGATTTATAAATAAGAAAAGTTTTTAATAAAAATTAAAACCATCATTTTAATCTACAAATAAGGAAAGAGATTAATCTCTTCTCTTAATCTTTTGTAGAAAGCTATAAAAGGAAATTTTAATTTTTAAACTCTCTTTTAAATCATGATATCCACATAAGAAATAATTTTAATAAAAACCCCTTTTAATATTCTAGTGGCCGACCACCTAAGCTTGGGACCCAAGCTTTGGCCGGCCACCAACTTGGCTCAACCATTTGGTCTTGACCGGCCCTAGCTTGGGTTCCAAGCTAGCTTGACCAGCCCCATTGAATGGGTAAGAAGGTGGGTATGTGGTGGGTATAAATCTCTATATACAAGAGGCTACGATAGGGACCGAGAGGAGAAATTGGTTCTGGTCTCCCGATGAAATTAAGCATCCCGTGTTCGCCCTGAACACACAACTTAATTTCATCAATAATAATTCATTCTACTAAAGAACTATTATTGAACTACCGCACCAATCCCAAATTACATTTTGGGCTCCTTCTTATTATGAGTGTGTTAGTCTCCCTGTGTTTAAGATAACAAATGTCCACTAATTAAGTAAGTTACTGACAACTCACTTAATTAATATCTAGCTCCAAGAGTAGTACCACTCAACTTCATCGTCATGTCGGACTAAGTCCACCTGCAGGGTTTAACATGACAATCCTTATGAGCTCCTCTTGGGGACATTCTCAACCTAGATTACTAGGACACAGTTTCCTTCTATAATCAACAACACACACTATAAGTGATATCATTTCCCAACTTATCGGGCTTATTGATTTATCGAACTAAATCTCACCCATTGATAAATTAAAGAAATAAATATCAAATATATGTGCTTGTTATTATATTAGGATTAAGAGCACACACTTCCATAATAACTGAGGTCTTTGTTCCTTTATAAAGTAGTATAAAAGAAACGACCTTAAATGGTCCTACTCAATACACTCTAAGTGTACTAGTGTAATTATATAGTTAAGATAAACTAATACCTAATTACACTACGACCTTCCTATGGTTTGTTACTTTCCATCTTGGCCGTGAGCTACTGTTTATAATTTATAAGGTACTGATAACATGATCCTCTGTGTGTGACACCACACACCATGTTATCTACAATATAAATTAATTGAACAACTATATTTATCATAAATGTAGACATTTGACCAATGTGATTCTTATTTCTAGATAAATGTTTATACCAAAAGCTAGGCTTTTAGTATATATCCTAACAATCTCCCACTTATACTAAAAGACTAAGCTGCTATATCTACTGTCATACATCTGATTCCCAACCCTTCAACATGCCCATCAAAAGCTCTTGCCTGAAGGGCCTTAGTGAAAAGATCTATAGGTCATCATCTGATGCAATCTAGGCAGCAACAACTTCTTCTCGTTTATACGATTTCTCGTATTGGGTGGTACTTGCGCTCTATTGTGTTTACTTGCCTTATAGACTCATGGTTTCTTCGAGTTTGCTACTGCACCACTATTATTACAATAAATTGTAATAATCTTTGGACAAATCAGAAATCATATCTAAGTCTATCTTGAGGTTATTAAGTTATTCAGCTTTTATGACTACCTCAGAGGCTTGCCATATACTCAGCTTTTATGGTGGAGTTCAGAAAAACACCTATGCTTATCACTCTTCCATAGTTATGACTTTACCTCCTAAAGTAAACACAAAACCCCGAGGTTGACTTACTATTGTCCTTATCCGATTGGAAGTCAAAATTCGCGCAACCCACAGGGACCAAATCAACTGCCTTGTAAGCTAGCATATAATTTCTAGTGCCTCTAAGGTACTTCAATATATGCTTTACTGCAGTCTAATGTCCTTGTGAAGGGTTACTTTAATATCTGCTAACTATGCCCTTGGCAAAACAAATTTCTGATCTCGTGCATAGCATACATTAGGCTTCCGATAGCCGAAGCATAAAGATCTGCCTTCATTTCCTCTATCTCCTTTGATGTCTTCGAAGACATCTCGTTAGATAAAGCTACTCCAAGCCCAAAAGGTAAGAAACCTTTCTTGGAGTTTTGCATGCTTAAAATGAGCAAGAATTTTTTTTTCGATATATGAAGCTTGGGATAAGTAAAATATTCTTTTCTTGTGATCCCTTATTACTTTGATCCCAAGAATATATATATTCTCCCTTAGTCCTTCATATCAAATTGTTTGGACAACCATACCCTTACTTCTGACAATACTTTGATATTGTTTCCAACAACCAAAAATGTTATCTACGTGTAGTACAAGAAATACCACCACGTTTCCATCACACTTTTTGTATACACAAGACTTATCCGGTTACTTAATAAATCCATAGGTCTGGATTACTTTGATAAACCGGATGTTCCAAGACCTTGAAGCTTTACCTCAGTCCATAAACTGATTGAGCTTGCATACAAGATGCTCTTTGCCCTTTGCAATGAACCCTTCTGGTTGCTTTATATGGATGCTTTCTTCAAGACTTCCATTTAAGGAATGATGTCTTGACATCCACTAGATAAAAGAATCCGGATAGACTTAAGCATGGCTACTAGTGAAAAAGTTTCCTTTTTCATCAAGCCTTGCTTTGAAAGTTTCTACCTTTCTGTCTATCTATCTTTTCCTATTGTAGACTTATTTTCACTGAATGGCTTTTACACCATCTGGTGATTCTACAAGCTTCCAGATTTTATTATATTCTAATTCTGTATTCATTCCTCTTTGCCAAGATGCTGCATCTTTATCTTGGAGTGCTTCATTATATGTCCGGGATCAGGCTCATGTTCATTTGGAATCAAGTCCAAAAGACTCTCCCAAAACATGAATCTTTTAGGTTGTTTGACAACCCTCCTACTACAATGATGCACTGTCTATAATTGTGTATCAATTGTGATACGTGTTGCAGTTTCTTGTGATATTTCATCTTGTACAGTTGGTACTAGATTAGACGTGTCTTTTATTAAGAACAAATTACTTATGGGCTTATGGTTTATTACATAGTCCTTTTCTAAAAATCAGTCATTGATGCTAACAATGACCTTCTGATTTTTAAGACTATAAACCTACTTTCGTTTCTCTAGGATAACCCATAAATAAGTGAATTCCTATCCAGCTTATCATTGTCTCTCTTCAGCATATGTGCCGGACTACCCGAATCCGAATATGCTTCAAAATAGGCTTACGCCTATTCAGCAATTCTATATGAGTAGAGAGTTCTGACTTTGGAAGGTACTTTGTTCACTTTCTTTTCCAGAGTATATCCTTAAAACGAACTTGGTAATTTTCTGAATAACTCATCATCAATCTAATTATTTTCATAAGAGTCCTATATCTTCTTTCTACTACACCATTCTGTTGGGGTGTACCAGGTGCAGTTAGTTGGGAGTGAATCCCTACTTCTGATAAGTAACTCCTAAATTGTCCTAAGAGGTACTTGTCACTACGATCTTACCATAGTGACTTGATACTTTTACTTTAACGTTCCTCTGCATCAGCCTTGTACTCTTTGAACTAATCAAAGCACTTAGTCTTGCGGCACATTAAGTAAATGTATTTGTATCTTGAATAGTTGTCTATAAAATAGATGAATATTCGATACTACCTCTTGACTGGATAGTCATAGGATCACACAAATCAGAATGAACCAATTCAATATATCTTTGGCTCCATACCCCTTAGACTTAAAAGCTTCTTGGTTATTTTTCCTTTCAAGTAAGACTCGCAGGTTGGAAAGATTTCCACTACTAATGAACCCAAAAGTTCATCAGCTACCAATGAATCCTACTCAAGTTAATATAACCTAGCCTTAGATGCCAAAGATATAATTGGTTCTTTTCCGAAGGTTGCTTTCTCTTAAAGTTAGAAGATATGTTACTAATTTCCATTTGTTGCATCGTGGGAGTTATTGAATTATAATTTGTCAACCAACATACCAGAATAGATAACTTCCCTATTTTTCTTGATAACAACTTTGTTATCAAAATAGACACAATATCTATTCTATAATAGTTTAGAAACTGAAATCAGGTTCTTTCTAAACTTAGTATGTAAAGACAATTTCTAATAATCCATATTTTATTCCCATTAGAGAATAAACCTCTCTCACTGCAACAGCTGCTACTTTTGCAGTAGTGCCCATGTGGACGGTGTTTTAATTTTCATTTAGTTGTCGGGTTTCTTGGAACCCTGCAATGAATTGCAGACATGATTAATGGCATCTGTATTTACACTCCAGGTTCTGGTAGATAACACCACTAGACATGTTTCAACTAATAAATTAAATACACCTATATTGTTCTTAGTTCTAAGAAGACAGTCTACCTTAATGTCCAAGTCCTATTTCTAATCTTTACAATTGGGACTACTAAGTCTTTTCTATAGTATAACAACTAGGGGATTGACAAACATTTTAAATCACAAAAATATTTGGTCAAGATTAATTCTTTAAAAATCCCTATGTATTTTGTATGCCACGATAGTGTGGACGTATACAAAATCAAAGAGGAGATTTTATCCATTAATTTTATTATCTCGTCAACTTTACTTTATGACGAATAAAATTAATAATTGATCTGTCTTTGATCAAATATTTGGTCAAAACTTTTTGAATTTAAAATAACATTGATTCCTCAAACAATATTATTTAAATTCACCAACACCTCAAACACCGTGAATTTTGCATGCCATGATAGTGTGGACGTATACAAAATTTAAACATTTGTAAGAGGAGGGGTTTACCCATTAATTATCTTGTCAATAAATCTTTATGACAAAATAAAATTACCTCAAACACCGTGAGTTTTGTATGCCACGATAGTGTGGACGTATACAAAATCAAACATTTGTAAGAGGAGTTTTTAATTTTATTATCTTGTCAACCTATTTATTTGACAAATTAATAGTTGGTTTTCTTTGGTCACACAAATAATAGCAGTGGCTCCGATAGGGAGGATACTATTAGACGTGTCTAAGTGTATACCATTACTTGACACTAAGTCTGTTAATAAGATTATGCCCCTTCCGATGGGGAAGATCACATGCTCTTAATTAACTTCCTATAGTCATCCAAAATGGAAGTTTAATCTAGTGATCCGCAAACAAGCTCATCCGATATGGAGGAAGGCACTCAGAGCCAACGCGCAAGCTTGTTGCATCACTTATAAACCAGTAATGGAGACCATGGAATTTATTTAAAAATAAATCCCTCTCCCACTTAGTTATTTAAAGTGAGGAATTTTGACTATGCTAGTCTCTTAACATGCATACTAACAAGCACACACAGTCACAACATAAAAAGCAATAAACAGAAAAACTAATTTTCAACTATTATGGCTTTTATCTATTGCTGTCCTCCGTGTGTCGCCAACCCTAGCTGCTGCCATCTTTGGCCACTGCCACCGGGTCTAGTTGTTGCATCCATCTTGCTCCTTGTTCCGCTGCGCCTCTGGTCCTCAAAAGGTTCCACGCCTTGCAAGATCCGATCCGCGACATAAATAGAATTTTATATTTTTCGATCCTATATTCCTCGAAGGAATGCACATGTAAACTAGATCGAACATAAAATAAAATTTACATCCATCGATCCTATATTCCATAAAAGGAATGTACATGTAACTAGATCAAAAATAAAATCCTAATAAAACTAAATACAACTCCTGCTGTATTTTATAACACAATCATGCAAACACAATAAATACCCTTGACATGTCCAAGGGTCTAATCACACACATAATAACTAAAAGCCATAATAGTTGGATCCTGCATCCACAAAGTTAGCACATCCTACTATTAACCTGCCTAAATTGTGTATGACATGTGCATAATTAAACTAATACCAAATACACAGAGGCAAAACCCTAGCTCTGATACCAATTGTTGGTTGCTACTCAGAAAACCTAATGGTTCCACTGTACAAAAATTTTGTACAAAGGTCTGAACCTTTTCCTAGCTACCATGTGTTCTTTTAAATTAAACTTGGATCGCCTGCAGAACTTAACACGTTTGATCCAAAGTTTAATCTATTTGTTCTTTTAGGTTTTAACTTGGATCTCCTGCGGAACTTAACACGTTCGATCCAAATCACCTAAGTTATTAATTCCATTAAATATTAATTTCCATAATTGGTTCCCAGTACTGACGTGGCGAGGCACATGACCTTCTTGGATATGGGAGCAACCACCACCGACTAGACAAAACCTTTTAAGGAAAGCTAATATTTAATTTCCTAAAATAACTTTAGGTTAACCGAAAGGAACAATCAAATCACAAGGAAAAAAAAACAAAGAACACAACATCGAAAACAAATTCGAAATACTAGAATCGCATGCCTCTTGTATTTGGTATTATTTCCAAAAATAACTAGTATGATGCGGAAAGGAAAAATACTAATTATACCTTTTAGAAAGACCTCTTGATCTTCTACCGTATTCCTCTTCTAATCTCGGACGTTGTGTGGGCAACGATCTTCCGAGATGAGAACCACCAAGCACCTTCTTCTTCCTTACAAGTTTCGGCCATCAAAACTTTTCCTAGGATGAAGAGGTTCGGCCACCACCACTATGCTCCAAGGGATGCTAGAAAAGAGGCTTCTTTTCTCTCCTTCTTCTCCTTCTTAGTTCCGGCCACCAAAGCTATCTCCACCATGAGAAGGTTTCGGCCACACAAAGGAAAGGAGAGGAGAGGAAAGAAAGGACTGGCCACACCCAAGGAAGAAAAGAGGGAGAAAAAATAATAGAGTTGTTCATCATGAAGCCTCCTCTACTCCCTCTTTTATAATCCTTGGTCTTTGGCAAATAAGGAAAATTTAATAAAAACTTCCTTAATTCTTTTTACATTGAAAAGGAAAATTTATTTAATTAAAAATAATTTTCTTTTCATCATGATAATGGCCGGCCACCTTTAATCCCTTAATCAAGGAAATTTTAATTCACACAAGAATTAAAACTTCCTAATTTGATTCCGGAAATTTATAAAAATTTCTCAAATAATTTTTCCTTCTATGGTGGTTAATAAAAAAGAAATTTTATAAATTAAAATCTTTCTTTTAAACATGTGGATAAAAAGGAAGTTATCTCTAAAAATTAAAATCTCTTTCAATCTACAAATAAGGAAAGATATCAAATCTTTTCTTAATCTTTTGTAGAAACTTATAAAAGAGAATATTTAATTTTTAAACTCTCTTTTAAATAATGAACATGTTTAAAAAGGAAAGTTTTCTTAAAATTTAAAATCCACTTTTTAATCAACAAATAAGGAAAGATTTCAAATTTTTAAACTCTCTTTTAAACATGTGGATGATTTACAAATAAGAAAAGTTTTTAATAAAAATTAAAACCATCATTTTAATCTACAAATAAGGAAAGAGATTAATCTCTTCTCTTAATCTTTTGTAGAAAGCTATAAAAGGAAATTTTAATTTTTAAACTCTCTTTTAAATCATGATATCCACATAAGAAATAATTTTAATAAAAAATCCTTTTAATATTCTAGTGGCCGGCCACCTAACCCTGGGACCCAAGCTTTGGCCGGCCACCAACTTAGCTCAACCATTTGGTCTTGGCCGACCCTAGCTTGGGTTCCAAGCTAGCTTGGCCGGCCCCATTGAATGGGTAAGAAGGTGGGTATGTGGTGGGTATAAATCTCTATATACAAGAGGCTACGATAGGGACCGAGAGGAGAAATTGGTTTTGGTCTCCCGATGAAATTAAGCATCCCGTGTTCACCCCGAACACACAACTTAATTTCATCAATAATAATTCATTCTACTAAAGAACTATTATTGAACTACCGCACCAATCCCAAATTACATTTTGGGCTCCTTCTTATTATGAGTGTGTTAGTCTCCCTGTGTTTAAGATAACAAATGCCCACTAATTAAGTAAGTTACTGACAACTCACTTAATTAATATCTAGCTCCAAGAGTAGTAACACTCAACTTCATCGTCATGTCGGACTAAGTCCACCTGCATGGTTTAACATGACAATCCTTATGAGCTCCTCTTGGGGACATTCTCAACCTAGATTACTAGGACACAGTTTCCTTCTATAATCAACAACACACACTATAAGTGATATCATTTCCCAACTTATCAGGCTTATTGATTTATCGAACTAAATCTCACCCATTGATAAATTAAAGAAATAAATATCAAATATATGTGCTTGTTATTATATTAGGATTAAGAGCACACACTTCCATAATAACTGAGGTTTTTGTTCCTTTATAAAGTCAGTATAAAAGAAACGACCTCAAATGGTCCTACTCAATACACTCTAAGTGTACTAGTGTAATTATATAGTTAAGATAAACTAATACCTAATTACACTACGACCTTCCTATGGTTTGTTCCTTTCCATCTTGGCCGTGAGCTACTGTTTATAATTTATAAGGTACTGATAACATGATCCTCTGTGTGTGACACCACACACCATGTTATCTACAATATAAATTAATTGAACAACTACATTTATCATAAATGTAGACATTTGACCAATGTGATTCTTATTTCTAGATAAATGTTTATACCAAAAGTTAGGCTTTTAGTATATATCCTAACAATTCGAGGTTGGTGATTCGAGTGATTAGTTCTTTGAGTCTGGCATGTAGCTGAGCAACCGTTTCCCCTTCTTTAAGTTGGAGGTTGCTAAGTTGGTTCTGGAGCAGATCTCTTCTTGCGTGTTTGACCTCCAAGGTTCCTTCATATAACTCCAAAAACTTCTCCCAGACGTCTAGAGTTTTGTTGACATGGACTCCGAATGTCATCCTCACAGCAACTTCTCGACGGGGCACCTGTGTTGGCCCAAGGTGGTCCGAGTGCCTAGACCTAGTCCGGGCGCCTAGAGTCTGGGCACCTAAACAAGTCAACTTGTGTTGACTTGTTCGGTTGTTCTGGTATTTTGGGTGATTCTTCGACTATCTAAAATTAAGCTCACTCGAACCCAACTCCGACCTTCTCCTCGAGTAGTTTTTCTCTCTGACTTCTCTTCCCTCGGAAGTGCCACACACATCCTTCTCATCTGTCGATGTACTCTTTCACAGCTCCTCGTCCCTCGGATATACTAAGTCCGTCAATTCGCTTTCCGTACCATCCTTTTTGCTTGTTGTGTCTTCCGTTCAACTTCCTGTATTCCTAAGTTTCTACACACTTAGACACAATACATCAAATACGCAGAGCCTAACTTAACCTGATTAATTACATTAAAAACCAACCCGGGTACTTACACATGTCATTTGAGCGAATAAAAAAATAACAATGAAAACTAATTGAAAACAAACTAAAACCTAGAAATATTAAAAAGAATAAGTGTGAATTATAATAAGATTTTAATTTTTAAACCTCTTAAGGGATAAAAAAATAATGTAAAATGAAATCCATATAAATTAAACTATCTAGGGGAAAACACATGGATGATAATAGTTTAGTGAAAAAAACACAATGTAAAATTATGAAATTAAAAAAAACATATTTAACTTTCAAATTTAGTAAGGACTTCTTCTTGTCAATAGGAATGTAAGCTGAGTCGATATTGAGGGTATTCAAATGTATTTGATAAGACAACCGATCCAAGTCAAGCCAAACTTAAAATGAATCAAACCTTTGAAATGATTGTTCAAGTTTAGTTTGGTTTATTTTTTATGAACTTGAGTTTGTTTGAATCTTGACTTGAGCTTGGTTCATTTAGATGTCATTAAGCTCTCAATTCAAGCTTAACTTGAATTTGGTTCGAGCATGATTCATTTACATGTTATCGAGTTCTCAATTCAAACTTATTTGATTGTTTGAAACTTTTACTTGTTTAATTGATTATTGTGTTTGATAATTCAAACTTATTTATTTTATTTTATGTTTTATATATTTAACATATTGATAACAGTTTTATGAATGAACATGGTTTGTGAATATTGTTCACGAATATTAACGAGTTAAACATATATGTGTTCAAGTTTGTTTCTTTAGTTTAATGATATGTTCAAACTTCTTTATTTAATTATTGTTGCTATTGAATGAACATAAGCAAACTCTTACCAAGTCAAATATCAAATTTATTCATGAATGTTTCATTCATTTATAATTACTCGT